>NC_138355.1:220944-384699 GCF_046562875.1 Panthera onca | reverse complement strand
ATATTAGAAAATGTAGAAATTTAGATGTTTACATTATTTCTCAACATTTACCTTACAAAGGTGTTCCCCTGTAGTTTTGAAATAACTCCATGAAGAGTAAGTTAAAATTGTGCATCTCCCCGAAGAATACGTATTTTGCTGAAAAGAGTAGCTCTATGGGCAGAGGCTCTTCATAGCCAAGGTGTCAAATTTCTAATTTCAGAAATCTTGCCCATTCTAGCTTTGAACACTATCTCCTCCTAGTCCTTGTGTCAGATTCTAAAATTTAAAGTTTCAGACATCTGATATTTATTTCAGTATTCATTTCAAAGCCCCTAAATCATGATAAGCTCCTGGAGGTTAGGAAACGCACTGGTTTGACTCCTGGAGCTCCTAAAATAAAGTCTTGCTTGGAAGAAGCAATGTCATGGTTTTTGAATGTGAACAAATGAGTAGGGAAATGGAATTCCGTAGAATGGAGTTTGAAAAGTAACAAAATACGCATGATATATCACAATTAAATATGTGAATTTAAAAAGTCAGGCTTCAGTTTATATTCCGTTTTAGTGTTTAACATGTATACACGCAAATGAATCCTATTGAGGCAATCAGGAGTTACATAAGAAAGAAGGTTACAGTATATTTTTAGTATCCTCCCATTGTGAGCTTAGAAGTGCAGGGAAAAAGTCGTCAGCCTTTGTTGGTTGAACCCCATCTGTGTCCCATTACCTACATCCTTTAAATGTTCCCATTTCTTCCTAGAATTCTCATTCCCAATTCTTTCTCCATAGTGAATGTTGACGTGTTAGGAACCTCTCTTTTTCTGTTCTTTTGTTAGTCTAGTAATAATTTCTAGCTTTTCGGAAGCGATAGATGCCAGGAATTGAACAATTTATTTATAGTGAAAAAAATTAAATTCTTTATTACAGTATTTATAACCAGATAACTGTAGAGTGATAAGAGTCAGTATTATTAGGGATATACTGTGAATCAAAGCCTCTCTTTTACATAAATATTATATACATAGATACATAGATGGATATGGATATAGATAGATAGATAGATAGATAGATAGATAGATATAGATAGATAGATATAGGTAGAGATATATATAATATACACATATATACACATATATTTACACTTATATATAAATACACACTTATATGTATACATATTTATGTACACCTATACGTACACACACACACACACACACACACACACACATACATATATATATATATATATATATATATATATATATATGTATATCACACATATATAAAGACATATATCTTTAAAAGGTTTAAAAGGGACTATTTTTCATAGTATATTCCCAATCCTACTTATGTACCTGTTGAAAAATGTATGTTGTTTCCACTTACCTTCTTTGGCTCACATTTTTCCTTTTCTTTTTTGTCTTAAGCTCATGCTTGATTGATTGGTCATTTGTTTTGTTTTGTTTTGTTTTGTTTTTTCCTTTTTCCCTCTTCTCAACCCATGCTTATTACGGTATTTTTAATTTTTTTTCAAAGTTTATTTATTTTTGAGACAGAGAGAGACACAGAGTGCAAGCGGGGTAGGGGCAGAGACAGAGAGACACACAGAATCCAAAGCAGGCTGCAGGCTCCGAGCTGTCAACACAGAGCTCAACGTGGGGCTGATAACCACAAACCGTGAGATCATGACTCATGAGCTGAAGGTGGATGCTGAACTGACTGTGCCACATATGTGTTCCCCGCACCGGGCTCGTTTTTAATGGTTTACCCCTACCCTAATTTGTCCTTGCAGAAACTATTTCTTTAGTGTCTGTTCTTTTAGTACATCACTGTCTGTCAACTCCATTGTCAACATATTGGTTATGGAATTCTACTGTCTGTGTGTGGTTTCCATCCAGGGCTCGTTGCCCCACAAGGTTTATTATTCTTGTTTTTCTCTTTCTTGGAAGGGGCTGAGATAAATGTTTTTGAAATGTTTGCATTTCTCTTGGAAAGGGAGGGAGAGAGAGAAAGAATGAGCAAGTGCTCGTTGTTGTGATCTGACAATATGCAAGGTATGATCTCAGTCCTTTTATATTTGTGGAGGGCTGTTTTGTGACCCAGGATGTCACTTGGAGACATTGGAGAATGTTCTATGTGCACTTAAGAAGAATGTGCGTTCTACTGCTGTTGGATGAAAAGATCTTAATATATCGGTGTTGATATCCATGTATATAAATGTATATATATGAGGCCAATATATATCTATGTATATCTGAATACATCTGGTCCAATGACACATTGGATCTGTGTTTCCTTACTGATTTTCTGCCTTGACGATCCGCCTTTTGCCATGAGTGGAGTCTTAAAGTCGTCTACAATCATGGTATTTGTATGTATACATTTAATCATGTTTGTGAGTAATCGATTCATATGTGTGGGCGTTTCACTTTGGGGGCATAAACACTTGCAATTGTTAGCTCCTCTTGATGGATAGACCCCTTAATTATGATCCAATGCCCTTCTGAATCTGTTACTACAGTCTCTGGTTTAAAATCTAGTCTGTCTGGTGGAAGTGTGGCGACTCCAGCTTTCTTTTGACTTCTAGTAGCATGATAGGTGGTTCCCCATACCTTCACTTTGAACCTGGAGGTGTCCTGGGGTCTAAAATCAGTGTCTTGTTGACAACATATAGATGGATCTTGTTGTTTGGTTTTGTTTTGTGTTTTACCCATTCTGATTCCCTGTGTCTTTTGATTGCGGCATTGAGTCCATTCCCATTCAGAGTGATTAGTTAAAGATATGGATTTAGTGTCATTGTGTTATCTGAAGGTTTCATGCTTTTGGTGAGGCCTCTGGTCCTTTGTAGTCTCTGCTGCTTTCCACTCACAGAGTCGCCCGTTAGGATCTCCCGCAGGGCTGGTTTAGTGGTCATGAACTCCATTAGGTTTTGTTTGTCTGGGAAAGCCTTTCTCTCTCTTTCTGTTCTAAATGTCAGCCTTGCCTGGGAAGGGATTCTTCGCCGCAGATGTTCCCATTCAGCACATTGACCGTTTCCTACCCCTCCCTTCTGCCCTGCCAAGTTTCTTTGGACAGGTCTGCTGCTACCCTTATGTGTCTTCCCTTGTCGATTAAGACCCGTTTGTCCCTAGCTGATTTCAGAATCCTCTCCTTATCTTTGTAGTTTTCCAGTTTCGCTATGGCATGTCGTGGTGTTGACCTGGGTTTGTTGATTTGGAAAGGAATTCTCTGTGCCGCCAGGACTTGGATGCCCGTTTCCTTCCCCAGATGAGGGAAGCTCTCAGCTATAAGTTGTTCAAAAAAAACCTTCTGCCCCTTTCTCTCACTCTTCTTCTTCTGGGACTCCTAGGATCTGGCTAATATTTCATCTCACTGAATCACCTAGGTCTCTAGTACCTGCCTCGTGATCTAGTCATTTCCTTCCTTTCCTTTCCCTGCTTCATCTTTGTCCACAATTGTATCTTCTGTTTCACGGATTCTGTCTGCTGCTTCTCCCGTCCTTGCTGTCACTGCATCTAGTTTACTTTGTATCTCCTTTACACCATTTCATGTTCAGCGTTCATCGTGACGATTCCTTAGGTCCTTGATCTCTGAAGCAGTAGATTGTCTGCTGTCTTCTATGCGTGGTTTCAAGCGCAACTATGCGTCTTATGAGTGTCATTCCAAAAATGTGCTCACATATATGGTTTCTGTCTCTTTTGAGCCCTTCTCTGGCTGTCCTTTCTTCCCGGAATTTTTTTGAGGGGAATTCTGCGATTTCGTCGTTTTGGCTAGATTCCTGCCCTTTATGTGTGTTAATAGCTTGTTCTGTGTCCCACACCTGCGAGTACTACTGTAATAAAAAGACCCCCTACACTGTCCAGGGCCTGGCAGTTGAACAAATTTTTTTTGAGTGTGTTGTGTGCACTCTTTCGGTGCGTCTTTGGCTGCTGTTCTCGCTACTTGGAGTGGCGGTTTGGGCCTTCCAACAGGTGTGCTTTGATTTGTTTGTTGAAGTAATCCTGGAAAAAAGGGGAAGAAGATGGGGAAGAATCCTTAGCCCAAACAAAAAGAGAAATGACTGGAGTTGAAAAAAAGACCAGGAAGTGACTCAAAGGAGCTAGAGGGCTTAATCCAGAAAGAGAGGGAGGAAAATGAAGAAGGAGATCTAGAAAAGTATAGAGAAAATGCACAATCAAACAAACAAAGAACCAGAACAGAGGATCAAAGGAAAAAAATATATAGATATATCTATAGATATATCTGTGTATAGATATATAGGTATATATTAAGATATAGAGATAAATGTAGATATATAATTAGCTTTGACCCACGTCAACTCGAGACTACTAGGCTGTTTCCAAAGGGAGAAGGGGAAAGAGGAGAGTAGAAAGAGAAAAAAGGGAAAAGAGAAGAAAGGGAAAGCAAAGGAAAGAAAAGATGGGCGCCTGGGTGGCTCAGTAGGTGAAGCGTCTGACTCTTGAATTTGGCTCACGTCATGTTGTCGCTGTTGGTGGGTTCGAAACCCCCAACAGGTTCTGCAGTGAGAGCATGGATCCTGCTCGGATTCTCTCTCTCTCCCTCTCTCTGCATCTCTTCTGCTTGATCACTCACTCTCTCTCTCAAAATGAAGAAATAAACATTAAAAAAGAAAAGGAAAGACAAAAGAATAATAACTCAAACGAAAACAAACAAACAAACAAACAAACAAACTAAGATAGAAAACCGGAGGAGAGTTGTCTATTGGTGCCTGGGACTGGTGGCTGTGCTGGTCTAGAGCAGGGGCTATCTGGTCCCATCAGTGTCAGTCTCACTCCTATAGAGAAGCAGTTACGAGGCACAGAGTGTCAGGGTTTGGTGTAATGGGCCTGCCTTCACTGAGGCTCACTGTCCATTCCCTGAAGCCCCACGATGTTGGTCATGGGGAGAGACATGGCGACACCCCATCTATCCTGCCCACACGAGGTGTCTCAAAACTCACTGTTTAGGCTATCCTCACGGAATAGCCTGGGGAGCCGGCTTGCCTTGCTGCACAGTCCCCTGTGCCACCTGAGTACTGAGCTGGGATTCAAAACCCTGCAGGATCCCGCTTTGCTCGGACCTGGTAGTGGAGTTGCGCCACTCTGCCCAGTGGACAGAGGGCCTCTGGCTCGTGCCTGCACGGTCTTTTTCCCTTGGGCAGGGCAATACCTCCCCTTTCCACCATACTCAAGGTGTTCTCTCCCAGTGTAGCCCTGAGATTGCTACCAAGCCTAGGGGCGGCTCCCTCCCCACCAGGCATGGGAGGTGGTAGCTTTGGTCGAGAGAAAGTGTGGCCACCTTGAAAATTCTGTTTTTTACCCTCTACGGCTGTTTTCCAAAGTAGAAACTGGCTCTCTGGACCTCTCCTTGGTCTGTGGTCCGGACAGGCTTTCTCATATCCAAATGCACTTGCCACAGCCTCTCTCTCTCTACCTTCCTTTCGTTTCTCCACCAAAGGCCTTCCCCCACTGCATGCCTGTGCTGCCCATTTTATTTCTCCCAATTCTCATACACACCCTTCTGTCCCGCCAAGCTGTCACTCTGCACCTGCGGAGATTTTTCTGTCCCTCTGCAGCCTGTATTCCTGGTATTCCAAGTGTTGTGACCTCAATACTGCTGTGTTTGAGGGACAAGGGAAATTCTGATCCCCTCCCCTGCCATCTTAACTCCCCCCTCCACCTTTTGCTTTGCTTTTCGCAATTGCAAAGTTGGGTGCCTAATCGACTAAGTCACCCAGGCCCCCCAAAGAATACTTGTTTTCCATGGGAAGATGTTCAAAGGCCAATAAAATGGCCCTTGTGTCCAGAAAAGAATGGCAAAGTTAGAATGGGTTTTTGATGTTCTCATTTGGGGCTATAATAAGTTCCCGTAAGCTCTTAGCGATGACATCATAAAGGTATACATTTGACCCTTGAACAAGATGCGTTTGGACTGTGGGAGTCCACATACATACAGATTTTTTTCAATAAATACAGTACCATCCTGTAAACATATTTTCTCTTCCTTATGATTTTCTTTTGCATCTTGGTTTTTTTTTTTTTTTTAATTATTCATTTTGGGAGAGAGAGAGAGGACAGAGCACGTGAGTAGGGAAGTGGGGGCAGAGAGAGAATTTTCATCAGGCTCCACACTGTCAGCGTTCAACTCAGGAAGTATAGATCATGACCTGAGCCAAAGTCAAGAGCCTGACCCTGAACCGACAGTGCCACCCAGCACCCCTTCCTTACGAGTTTCTTAGTAACCTTTCCTTCAGTTTATAGTGTAAAAATACAGTATGTAATACATATAACAGGGAAAACATGCATTAATCGACTGTGTATATTGTTGGTAAGCTCAGCATTCCGTTATCCTAACTCTGACCTCCCATGCTCAGTTTACAGAGTCAATGGCCAAACTAGGCCGAAAAGGTAGATTAGACCTAGAGAGCATATACAAGCGATTCTGCTTTAATGTTCTGGTTTTCAATACATATATACTTTTTGATTTTTAAGTGTGATTGCTTTTAAAGTAGGAAATTCAGTAGGAATTTTTGTTTTTTTGATTTGGTTTTGAGGTTTCAAAAGATATTTGTGGATTTTCGAGGGCATGGCCATCAGAGCCCGTAACCCTTGCTTTGTTCAAGGGCCAACGGTATAGTGATTTGGTACTTTTGAGATCTTCTCAGTGAGATTAGTGTAAATGTTTTGACCTTAATTAATTGGTCCTTGTATACTGAGTACGTACCAAGCAGTTAGCTACTGAGTGTACAAGCGGAGGGTTTAGGTTGTTGTGGTCGGAGCAGAAAAGTAAGTCAACAGCAATCTGTTATAAGTCACTATAAAGGCTTCATCGGTAGGGAATGGACGATGTTAGTTGAGAGAATATTGGGGGCGTTTGTAGTGAGGATGAGGATGAGAGTGGGAGTGGGAATTTTGGTAGTCAGAAAAGATCTGAGAGTGGCAAAAGGTGCCAAGTGAAAGATGAGAAGGACCAGTCGTGTAGACCGTGGCGAGGGACATTCTGGACAGAGAGGACCACGGATCATCATTTTACTCCAACGTCTTAGAGTGACCAAGCTGTAGGAAGGCTCACTCCATCATCATCATCATTATTATTGTTGTTGTGTGTAAAAAAGAAAATGTGCATAGTGAAATGAGTGCTTGGCACATTTTAGGTGACTAAGACATACATGTTCTTATACTTGCCGTTTGAATGCTTACTACACATTCTGAAGAGTTCCATACCTATATCTACATTGTTTCTGCTACTAGTTCATCATAATTTTAAGAAAAGTTTTTCTTACTACTTTGCCATTCGATCCAACCCTTCTTTCGTCAAGAAAAAGGTCAAGCCTCTGTTTACCTAAACGAAGCAGCAGCTACGACAGTGTTTTGTTGATACACAGCATGATATACTCCAAAGTTTCTGATCATGTGAGGTATGAATTGACACTGAAACAAATGTCTGCCATTTTACTAGAAGCAGTTTTCATTTATAGCAAGTACACTTTTAAAGATTTTGTTTCAAAACTTATTTCACATGTCCTTTTATTTTGGTCAGGAATGCAAAGGAAGGGGTTTTGTTAGTTCCTTTTTGAAATCTGCATACAAGCCAGGCTTCTGCCTTTGAAAGTATTTATTCTGGCCTTCCATGATCAGTTTAGAGAGTCAATAGCCAAATGAAGATTCAAAGGGACGCTGAATCAAGAGAGCATATATGAGGTTTTGTATTTAAATGTTTTGGTGTTCAATACGGTTTTCTTATTTGCAAGTCTGATAGTTATTAAAATCATAAATTCAGATATTTTCTTGGAAAAGGATTAGGAAGTCTTCACGCAACTCATTACTGATGCTACTTTTAACAGTGTGTGTCTGAGAAGCCCAACAAAGATGTTCCTCATGTCTCTGGAGCTGTGGATCAGAAAGGGCAAAGTGTATTAAATGGACAAGTAGAAGGTAAGAACTGTATTTTATTCAAAGGTCATTTGACAGAATGTTGATTTCAAACAGGAATACTGATATATTCTAATATCTAAAGAAAACGGCCTGTTAAGTGCATAGGAAAGAGAAAGAGATGTGAAAAGGAGATAAGTTGCATATCGTATGTGGTGTCAGCAACAGATTAAATTGAGAGTGCCACCAAAGGACCTAAATGGCTAGTTCCCTTTCAACACACTGGAAGGCCTAAGGAACCTCAGGAAAGAAGAGACGAGCCAAACAGGGAATGATGTGAATGGCGGAGACTACAGGGAGTAAATGAAGGAAAGTAAGCCGGTGTGTATTGTGTTTCTACTGGAAGGTGGTAAAATACACTAGTCCTTTAAAGGGAAGAGCAGACTATTTGAAGTGCAGCAACACTATCAGGTGAGCTTCTCGTACCAGAATTTGTCAGAGTAGTATCCCCAAATGTCCCCACTCTTACTGTGATCCTCACTGTTGGCAAGACATTAAGGACTGACCTAGCTGATGATGCAGAGTTATGTCCTAACTACCATGGGTGAACGAACATAAGCATTTGTAGTCAGTGATAAATGTATATACGTTAATGCCATATAAAATGGGGGTACTTCATACGGTAGTATCATTTAGGGCAAAATAAGAGAATTGGAAGGAGGGTCAGATAGGGAGACATCAAGATAACTCATCTGACATTTTGGATGCCGTATTTGTGAGTTTTGATTATTTTGGCGATAACTGCCTCTAATAGGTGAACTATATTTTTAATGTTCTAGGAACATAAGGAAAAGAAACAAAAGAACACTATAATCAGTAGTATGTTTTCATATTCTGTCTGACAGTTCTGATTGTTGTAGAATGATCCCTGTTACTTCTTTGATTCCTATCTGCCAGAAAAATGAACTAAGTCCTAGGTAGTTGGAGAAAATTAACTGACTTTTCATATTTCAGAGAACTTTTATATGGTAGAACATAGGGGCAATCACCAGGATTTGCTCTCTCTCTCTGTTTTTTTTTTTTTTTTTTTTTTTCAGAGTAAAATAAGATTGTTGCTTGTTTCACACTTTCTGACATCATGATTTCATCTATTCCTTTTAAACCTTTCTTCAAATGGATATGTAGGGATGTAGGAATTTTCAAGGCAAACACCAAGAAAAGAGATTCCAGGAAAGGTATTCTGTGACATAACCTTCTGACTGTAACCACGTGAAAGACATCAACCGAAACAATAAAATTCCATATAATGCAGTTGTGTTAGAGGCATCCCAATGACACCCAGATTTGATTATTCACTAGAAGAGCTCACAGGACTCAGCATATAGTTGTAGTCATGCGTGTGGCTTGGTATGGGGACAGGCTAGAAAGGCCAATGAGCACCGAGCAATGGTGCATGGGGTGAAGGCCAGAGGAAACCAAGCGCAGGCTTCCAGCAATCCTTTCTCTATGGAGTTAGCAGGATGTGCTAAATTCCTCCATCATGAAATTAGGACAGCACAAGTGAAATGTTGTCTGCCAGTACGAGGCTTATGGATACTCAGTGCCCGAGGTTTTCATCAAATGCTAATCACATAGGCATCTTCTCCTTAGCATGTCCCAAAATTCCAGGTTTCCACCAAGGAAATCAAGTGTACAGCCTTAAGGACATTGCTTGTACCAGCACTTAGGCACAGTGAACCACTCTTAACCAGCTAGGGAATGGTGGGAACCCTCCTTAAATCCAAGATCCCAGGGAACAACCAAGGGCCAGTCATTCAAGTAGGATGTTCTGAGGGTAGCCATCTTTGGCCTGCTGGATGAAATCTGTTCTGCATAGGAATTATAGCCCTGACGTCATTTTTGGTGGTGTCTTCAAATTTTGTTTTACTAGCAAGTAACATGATGGTTACCATGGTACTGGTTTCAGTTTCATCATCCATATGAAGTAGGTATTTGTATAAAAATTACTAGGGCAATATGAGGTCATTATAATCTCTTTTTTTTATGTGATTAAGCTTTCATTATGATTCTGAGGTATGATCAACATAATGATTTTTGATTTAAAATTAGAATGAAAATCTCGTAATTATATGGAAAACCCAGGTTTGATTCCTATGGTGCTGAACCCCTGTTTATAGGTATAAGATTTTGGATCATATTCATCAATTGTTTTGTTGCCTAAGTATACAAATAACTGTTGTATTTTTGTGTTTTGTTTATGCATTTTCATACACTTCCAAATGGGAGACAGTACCCCTATTGTGTTACTTTGATCTCTATTTTAATGTTCAAGGTGACTGTATCATGAGTTAGTATATGCTAAGAGTAGCTTCAATGGAAACCATATTTTGTTGTTTTTGTTGTTTCATACATTTAGTAAGCCTGATGTTTTACATCAGTTTTAAGTTCACAGCAAAATATAATAGGAAGTACAGAGTCTCCATATACCATACCATGCTCCCGTACACGCCTAGCCTCCCCTGTTGTTAACATCTTGCACGACAGTGGTCCATTTTGAGTAGGAATTTTTTTTTTTCAGTTCCTTGGTTGAGTTTTGAGCGAGAGAGCATGCATGCGTGTGAGCAGCCAAGGGGCAGAGGGAGAGGGGGGAAAGAATCCTGTGCTGTCAGCCCAGAGCCTGATGCAGGACTTGATCCCATGAACTGTGAGATCATGACCTGAGCTCAGATCCAGAGTTGGACGCTGAACCAACTGAGCCACCCAGGCACCCTGACAACAGTGGTGCATTTTCTCTGGACACGAACTCTTCATTTGGAGGCCAAGTCTCTAATTTGCATTAGTGTTCAGCCTTGGTGTTATACATTCTATGAGTCTTAACAAAGGTGTAATGATGTGAATCCACCTTTGTGGTACCGTGTGAAAGAGTTCCACTGCCTGAAAAGTCCTCTGTGCTGTGCCCGTTTCTCCCTACATTCACCCCAACCCTTAGCTCCATAGCCTTGCTCTTTCCAGGTGTCATGTAGTTAGAATCATAGAGTGGATGTCTTTGAATGTTTAGAAAGTGAAAATATCCTGGTAATTGAATGTAGGCATTCAAGATATTCTTTGCCCTTTGTTTTGTTTAGTTGCTCATCAGTAGAGGATCTGATGACCTCTGCCTTCCATGACAAAAAGTATGATTTCTCTAGATGTGTGTCACCTAATGGGGAGGGTTGAGAAAAATGACCTCATGAACCACTACAGAGCACTCACATTGGGATCATCCTCCTCTGTGATGTGCGGTGGGTCTAGATAGACTCTCTAGCAATGGAAGGAGACAGCCTCAAGAGGTTAGAACTATATCAAAGTGGAATGCCAAATCTTTCCTTCTTACGTTGCCATTGGAAATAAGACGAGGGAGAGTCTGTTTGCTATGGTTTGGCCATGCTGCAAAGTACAATAGCTATAGAGCACACTTTGTGAGGGGGTGTTTCCTCCTAAAACTGAAGAGTGTCTGTTGAAGAGCTGGGGAGGTTCTGCCGTGTTACAGCAAAACAAAGATACTCTCTTTCAACTCCTCTAGTACTGAAAGTCCAGAAAAATCATGCTAGTTTCAGTCTGACATTGTCAGCTCATGATAATCATTCTCCTAACGATACCAGTTTCCTCCAGTGTCACAGTGTCGGTCAGTGATGGCCATTGTAAACATCAGTCCCCCTGTAGGTGTCAAATTCTGATAAAACCCATTCTTGCTCTTGGTCAATATAGAGGAGAAAGTAAGATTTCTTAGTGCTTTAAGCCTACGAATGGTATAATTACCATTCAGTGTAGTGTGGTTTCCAGGTGTGGTCCCAAAGCAATACTTTTTAACAAATCATAAGCCGTACACTTGTAATTTTCCTCTATTTTTCGATTGTTGATTTAACATGTATTTTGCTTTCATCTTTAGGAGCAGATAAGAATGCTGAGGAAGATTCTATAGCCAGGTAGGATATTTATGGATTTGTAAAAATGACATTTGCTGGGGCACCCGGGTGGCTCAGTCGGTTAAGGGTGTGACTCTTGATTTCAACTCAGGTTTGTGAGTTCAAGCCCCCCGTCGGGTTTTGCGCTCACAGCCTCCTTAGGATATCTTTCCCGACTTCTGTGGGCACTCACTCTTAAAGTATAAAGGAATGAAATGAAATGAAACGGATAATGAAAGGAAAGGGAAGGGAATGAATGAACTGAAAATTATGTGTCTCCTAAGGGAACGCAGAGAACAAAAGCAGTTGTTGCGTGTTCTACACTGGACCAGACACTATATCCTATGGGTAACATCTGTTCAGTTATATAGTCATTGTATAGCTTTGCCAAGTAGCTGTGCTGTTGTAGCCTACATTTTATTACTTTGGCAACTGTGGTTCAGGGAGGTTGACGACTCGACCATGATTCCATAGTTAACGGGTAGCTGAGGGGCTTTGCCCATCAGCCCGTGAAGCTTCCACATCCATTCCCTGGTTCCTCAGCAGCACTGAGATGAGGATACAGATCCTAGGGCAGATCAACTCAGAATGTCAAAGGTAATGATGTCGGAACACTAATTTAGGGTTTGCTTAAGAACCCAGGTTAGTCCAAGCATTTGGCCTCATATATTTGACCACTAGTGCCAACCAAAGTCATTAGTGCAGTGGTAACTAGTCCCTTGTTTTTACCATCCGAGATTTTAGGGTGGTTGTCAGCTATGGCCATGGTGTCAAGGCTTTTCCATAAAAAGCAAGATGTCATCAGGCAACTCCTTACATGTAGTGATATCCCCTCTTCTTGAGACAAATGAGTTTTCTGTAAGGGAAGGATATTTAGTTGTAGACCATGTTACATTAACTAAACTCACTCTCTATTTCGAGGATATTGCTATATGATTCTCTGTTGCCTAAGTTCCCAGGCTGGTTTCCCTTTGGGCTAGTATCCTTGTCTAGTTCTAGGAATCTTTTCGGGTTTTTTTGGATTTTTTTTTTTCCAATGACTTTTTGTACTGTGTTTTTGCCTTTTGACTTTCTTCTCTTTTTTCCTTGGTATTTCTTCTTTTTTTTTTCCAATAATTTCCCTACTTCTGCCATTTAAGGACTCTCCATTATTCCAGAGGCCAAATCAAAAGCACTTAGAGTCTCCAGATTTAGGGAACCTCAGAGATTAATTCCTCAAAACACCCTCTGGTCCGTCAACCTATGTTTCACCTCCTTGCCCAATGGTTGTTTCCCTGGAGAATTGGAAACTCAAAAGAGATTGAAGTGACCTATTTGGATATGATAAGTGACAGAAATGCGATTTAAATTCTGGTTTTCTTTCTTTCTTTCCTTCCTTCTTTTTTGTCTTGATCTTGCAGGCAACTGTTTTAATAATAGAAGGCTGGGGAGTGGGTCTAATGAATAGAGTGAAGGAGGGTAAGAATCGAATTAGCAGAGGAGACCAGGTTTCAAGGAGAACAACACTGAGTTGGTTAGGAATACGAGTTTGAGAAAAGATGTCAGAATTTGGGGGGTTATGCCAAGTGAGATAAAGGTGAATGACAGGAATGAAGGACCCAGGATTAGGGGAGTTGTTTAGAAAGGCATATTCAAATAGAGAGTTCAAGAGGGTCGTGATCAGTTTTCTGCTTTTGTGTGTGTTGGTTTCATTAAAGGTGCGAGCATACCTCAGATTTTCTGATGAGAGAGATTAAAAATCATTTGAGCTTCTGGGAAGAGTCTGTTTACAGCAGATAGAAATATGATATCCCCTACTTCCACCCCAACTGAGGGAGGATAGCTTAGATCCTCTCAAGGAATTGGGGGTGGGGGTGAAGATTCCGAACATCAGAGATGTATGGCCCAAGGCAAGCTGTCTCCTCACTCCACCTCTTTTCCTAAATCTGTGATGCCCTTCCCATGTACTTGTAGGGCTGGGCAGGGGTAGGTCTGACTTGTGAAATCAGCAAGGGAGCTTCATCTGGATCGGTGGTAACATGCCTATGTTGAGGTGACTGTGTGGATGAGTGAGGCTCCCAATTCGCTTGTTCTCCAGGAGCAGGACATGGTCCCTACCCTCGGTCATTGGAGCCCATCCTTGTTGTAGGAGTGTATGGCTTCATAGGCTACAGATTGAAAGGTTGGGGAATGCCACAGAACCGTGCTGAAGAGTGATGTAGGAGTGGGAGCTCATAGGGAAGAAAATATTCAGGCAGCGTATAGAGAAATAGAGGCACAACTACCAGGACCATTTTGATCACAGTCTCCCTCCTTGGGTAGCTGAATGCCCCTGAAGGCTTGGAGTGTCTTGCTAGTTATTATGGACCTAAGTAAGGCAAGACCAGTGTGGGAACAAAGTTGGCCTTGGGAACTTTGAGTCTTTCAATCTCTAGTTAGTACTACCACTCATAACATAGAAACCTAAACTTCGATACGTTTACTTAAACGGAGGTCTACGTGACACACAATGTAATATGTGATGCAACAACTCTGGATGTTTCACCGTGATCGCCATAAGCGTAGCTCCCATCTGTTAATGTATGAGGCTATTACGATACCACAGGCTAGATTCCCTATGCTGTACCTTTGAGCCTTGTGATTTATTCATTCTATAACTGGAACCCTGAACTTCCCTCTCCCCTTCCCCCATTTTGTCCATCCCCCCACCTCCCCTCCCTTCTGGCAAGAGTCAAATCTCTGCATTTATGGGTGTGTTTCTGCTTTTGCTCTGTTTGTTCATTGATTCCCCTTTTTACATTCTACACAGAAGTGAAATCATAGAGGATTTGTCTTTCTCTGTCTGACTTATTTCACTTATCCTCATGCCATCTAGGTACATCCATGATGTTGCAGGTAGCAGGATCTCATTCTCATTTAGAGCTGCGTAATATTTCATTGTGTGTGTGTGTCTGCGTGTGTGTTTGTGTGTGTGTGGTATCCAAACAGTATTGTGGGTACTGGCGTACAAAATAGCCTCATTGCTCAGTGGAATAGAACCGCAAACCCAGGCATCAATCCACCACTGTATGGTCAGTTCATCTTCCACAAACAGGAAAGACTATCCAGTGGGGAAAAGGCAGTCTCTTCGCCAAATGGTGTTGGGACAACTGGACAAGCCACATGCCAAAGAATGAACCTGGACCAATTTCTGTACCATACACACAAATAAACTCAAAATGAATTAAAGACCTAAGTGTGAGGCTTGAAACCATAAAAAAAAAAAAAAAATCCTTGAAGAGAGCACAGGCCGTCATTTCTGTAACTTTGGCTGTAGCAACATTTTACTATTTATGTCTCTTGAGCCAAGGGAAATAAAACAAGAATAAAGTTTGAGGACTACTTCAACCTACAAAGCTTTTGCACAGTAAAGGAAAGAGTCAAAACTGAAAGGCAACCTCTGGAATGGGAGAACAAATTTGGAAATATTTGGCAAATCCAGTAAAGGGTTAGTGTTCACAATGTCTAAAAACTTGATTCATGTCAACATCACCCCCCTCCAAAAAAGCCCAGTTTACAAATGAGCAGTACACATAACCAGACACTTTTCCAATGACAACATACAGATGGTCAACAGACACATGAAAAGATGCTCCCCCAAACTACAACGAGATACCACGTCACACCTGTCAGAATGGCTACACTCCAAGACACAAGAAGCAAGTGTTTGCGAGGATGTGGAGACTAAGGAAACCTCTTGCACCGTTGGTGGAAATGCAAATGGGTGCGGCCCCTGTGGAAAACAGTATGCAGGTTCCTCAAAAAATTAAAAACAGAACTCTCCTATGATCCAGTAATTGCACTACTGGATACTACCCAAGAGAATACAAAAACAAGAATTCCACGGGACACACGCACTCCTGTGTTTATTGCGGCATTATTTCCAACAGCCAGCGCAAGCGTCCATTGACAGCTGAGTGAACGAAGAAGAAGCCCTATATGAATGTATGTGTGTGTGTATATGTATATCCACACACACACACACGCACACACACACATGCACACACACACACACTGTAATATTACTCAACCATAAAACAATGCAATCTTGCCATTTGCAATCACCTGGATGGAGCCTGAGGGTAGTATGGTAAGCAAAGTCAGGGAAAGACAAATACCATATGATTTTACTCATGTAGCCCTTAAGAAGCAACAAACGAGCAAAGGGAGGAAACAAAAGGGGAGACAAACCAAGAAATAGGCTCTTACCTGCAGAGAAGAAACGGATGGTTGTGGAGAGGAGGTGAGTGGTGGGAGGGGTGAAAGAGATGATGGGGATGAAGGAGTGCCCTTGTCATGATGAGCACGGGGTGAGTATGGAGTTGGTGAATCACTATTTTGTACAACTTAAACTACTATAACTCTGGATGTTCCTATTACCGGAATTAAAATAAAACTTAATGACAAAACCAGAGGCCAACTTTTCATTATACCAAGAAACTTCGTGGAATAAACAGATAGGTGACCTTTCCCTTAACTTTTTTAAATTTTGTTTTTAAATGAATGAACATGTGTTTGTTGTATTTTTTTGCTCTAAAGGCTTTCCGACAAACCTGGTCCTGACGATTCATGGTCTACCTCATCTAGCCAAGACTTAGATTTTGGTACCAAGGTAAAGTACCCTCCTGTGAAACTCACTTTCCTGCTCTGAATTGAGTTTTCTCCCTTATTCACTCTGAAAATTTAAGAGGAGCCTGTGTATCATCATTTTATGTGTGTCATGGAAAGTTGGCAAGAACAAACCACTTTACAGATACATGACGCGTTGAATGTTTTGTTTTGTTTTGTTGTACTTTGGTAAATCCTACAGGTGGAGGCTGATAAAAGAATGGGCTGGAAAATATATAATGACCGTCAAATTATATTGGGACAAGCTTTCCCACAATGGAGGCAATATGACGTTTGCTTAAGGATAAGGATTCTTACTGTGATCGTAACATGACTGATAATACTCACGCCTAAATGAAACGTGATTGGGTCCAAGTATCTATTGTAGGTTGCCCCCCGCCCCGGGCAAGTTTTATTTTGGTGAGATACAGGATTTTCCTTTGGCTCTATCCTTTGTTCTACATTTAGAATAAAACCATATTAGAAAATGTAGAAATTTAGATGTTTACATTATTTCTCAACATTTACCTTACAAAGGTGTTCCCCTGTAGTTTTGAAATAACTCCATGAAGAGTAAGTTAAAATTGTGCATCTCCCCGAAGAATACGTATTTTGCTGAAAAGAGTAGCTCTATGGGCAGAGGCTCTTCATAGCCAAGGTGTCAAATTTCTAATTTCAGAAATCTTGCCCATTCTAGCTTTGAACACTATCTCCTCCTAGTCCTTGTGTCAGATTCTAAAATTTAAAGTTTCAGACATCTGATATTTATTTCAGTATTCATTTCAAAGCCCCTAAATCATGATAAGCTCCTGGAGGTTAGGAAACGCACTGGTTTGACTCCTGGAGCTCCTAAAATAAAGTCTTGCTTGGAAGAAGCAATGTCATGGTTTTTGAATGTGAACAAATGAGTAGGGAAATGGAATTCCGTAGAATGGAGTTTGAAAAGTAACAAAATACGCATGATATATCACAATTAAATATGTGAATTTAAAAAGTCAGGCTTCAGTTTATATTCCGTTTTAGTGTTTAACATGTATACACGCAAATGAATCCTATTGAGGCAATCAGGAGTTACATAAGAAAGAAGGTTACAGTATATTTTTAGTATCCTCCCATTGTGAGCTTAGAAGTGCAGGGAAAAAGTCGTCAGCCTTTGTTGGTTGAACCCCATCTGTGTCCCATTACCTACATCCTTTAAATGTTCCCATTTCTTCCTAGAATTCTCATTCCCAATTCTTTCTCCATAGTGAATGTTGACGTGTTAGGAACCTCTCTTTTTCTGTTCTTTTGTTAGTCTAGTAATAATTTCTAGCTTTTCGGAAGCGATAGATGCCAGGAATTGAACAATTTATTTATAGTGAAAAAAATTAAATTCTTTATTACAGTATTTATAACCAGATAACTGTAGAGTGATAAGAGTCAGTATTATTAGGGATATACTGTGAATCAAAGCCTCTCTTTTACATAAATATTATATACATAGATACATAGATGGATATGGATATAGATAGATAGATAGATAGATAGATAGATAGATATAGATAGATAGATATAGGTAGAGATATATATAATATACACATATATACACATATATTTACACTTATATATAAATACACACTTATATGTATACATATTTATGTACACCTATACGTACACACACACACACACACACACACACACATACATATATATATATATATATATATATATATATATATATGTATATCACACATATATAAAGACATATATCTTTAAAAGGTTTAAAAGGGACTATTTTTCATAGTATATTCCCAATCCTACTTATGTACCTGTTGAAAAATGTATGTTGTTTCCACTTACCTTCTTTGGCTCACATTTTTCCTTTTCTTTTTTGTCTTAAGCTCATGCTTGATTGATTGGTCATTTGTTTTGTTTTGTTTTGTTTTGTTTTTTCCTTTTTCCCTCTTCTCAACCCATGCTTATTACGGTATTTTTAATTTTTTTTCAAAGTTTATTTATTTTTGAGACAGAGAGAGACACAGAGTGCAAGCGGGGTAGGGGCAGAGACAGAGAGACACACAGAATCCAAAGCAGGCTGCAGGCTCCGAGCTGTCAACACAGAGCTCAACGTGGGGCTGATAACCACAAACCGTGAGATCATGACTCATGAGCTGAAGGTGGATGCTGAACTGACTGTGCCACATATGTGTTCCCCGCACCGGGCTCGTTTTTAATGGTTTACCCCTACCCTAATTTGTCCTTGCAGAAACTATTTCTTTAGTGTCTGTTCTTTTAGTACATCACTGTCTGTCAACTCCATTGTCAACATATTGGTTATGGAATTCTACTGTCTGTGTGTGGTTTCCATCCAGGGCTCGTTGCCCCACAAGGTTTATTATTCTTGTTTTTCTCTTTCTTGGAAGGGGCTGAGATAAATGTTTTTGAAATGTTTGCATTTCTCTTGGAAAGGGAGGGAGAGAGAGAAAGAATGAGCAAGTGCTCGTTGTTGTGATCTGACAATATGCAAGGTATGATCTCAGTCCTTTTATATTTGTGGAGGGCTGTTTTGTGACCCAGGATGTCACTTGGAGACATTGGAGAATGTTCTATGTGCACTTAAGAAGAATGTGCGTTCTACTGCTGTTGGATGAAAAGATCTTAATATATCGGTGTTGATATCCATGTATATAAATGTATATATATGAGGCCAATATATATCTATGTATATCTGAATACATCTGGTCCAATGACACATTGGATCTGTGTTTCCTTACTGATTTTCTGCCTTGACGATCCGCCTTTTGCCATGAGTGGAGTCTTAAAGTCGTCTACAATCATGGTATTTGTATGTATACATTTAATCATGTTTGTGAGTAATCGATTCATATGTGTGGGCGTTTCACTTTGGGGGCATAAACACTTGCAATTGTTAGCTCCTCTTGATGGATAGACCCCTTAATTATGATCCAATGCCCTTCTGAATCTGTTACTACAGTCTCTGGTTTAAAATCTAGTCTGTCTGGTGGAAGTGTGGCGACTCCAGCTTTCTTTTGACTTCTAGTAGCATGATAGGTGGTTCCCCATACCTTCACTTTGAACCTGGAGGTGTCCTGGGGTCTAAAATCAGTGTCTTGTTGACAACATATAGATGGATCTTGTTGTTTGGTTTTGTTTTGTGTTTTACCCATTCTGATTCCCTGTGTCTTTTGATTGCGGCATTGAGTCCATTCCCATTCAGAGTGATTAGTTAAAGATATGGATTTAGTGTCATTGTGTTATCTGAAGGTTTCATGCTTTTGGTGAGGCCTCTGGTCCTTTGTAGTCTCTGCTGCTTTCCACTCACAGAGTCGCCCGTTAGGATCTCCCGCAGGGCTGGTTTAGTGGTCATGAACTCCATTAGGTTTTGTTTGTCTGGGAAAGCCTTTCTCTCTCTTTCTGTTCTAAATGTCAGCCTTGCCTGGGAAGGGATTCTTCGCCGCAGATGTTCCCATTCAGCACATTGACCGTTTCCTACCCCTCCCTTCTGCCCTGCCAAGTTTCTTTGGACAGGTCTGCTGCTACCCTTATGTGTCTTCCCTTGTCGATTAAGACCCGTTTGTCCCTAGCTGATTTCAGAATCCTCTCCTTATCTTTGTAGTTTTCCAGTTTCGCTATGGCATGTCGTGGTGTTGACCTGGGTTTGTTGATTTGGAAAGGAATTCTCTGTGCCGCCAGGACTTGGATGCCCGTTTCCTTCCCCAGATGAGGGAAGCTCTCAGCTATAAGTTGTTCAAAAAAAACCTTCTGCCCCTTTCTCTCACTCTTCTTCTTCTGGGACTCCTAGGATCTGGCTAATATTTCATCTCACTGAATCACCTAGGTCTCTAGTACCTGCCTCGTGATCTAGTCATTTCCTTCCTTTCCTTTCCCTGCTTCATCTTTGTCCACAATTGTATCTTCTGTTTCACGGATTCTGTCTGCTGCTTCTCCCGTCCTTGCTGTCACTGCATCTAGTTTACTTTGTATCTCCTTTACACCATTTCATGTTCAGCGTTCATCGTGACGATTCCTTAGGTCCTTGATCTCTGAAGCAGTAGATTGTCTGCTGTCTTCTATGCGTGGTTTCAAGCGCAACTATGCGTCTTATGAGTGTCATTCCAAAAATGTGCTCACATATATGGTTTCTGTCTCTTTTGAGCCCTTCTCTGGCTGTCCTTTCTTCCCGGAATTTTTTTGAGGGGAATTCTGCGATTTCGTCGTTTTGGCTAGATTCCTGCCCTTTATGTGTGTTAATAGCTTGTTCTGTGTCCCACACCTGCGAGTACTACTGTAATAAAAAGACCCCCTACACTGTCCAGGGCCTGGCAGTTGAACAAATTTTTTTTGAGTGTGTTGTGTGCACTCTTTCGGTGCGTCTTTGGCTGCTGTTCTCGCTACTTGGAGTGGCGGTTTGGGCCTTCCAACAGGTGTGCTTTGATTTGTTTGTTGAAGTAATCCTGGAAAAAAGGGGAAGAAGATGGGGAAGAATCCTTAGCCCAAACAAAAAGAGAAATGACTGGAGTTGAAAAAAAGACCAGGAAGTGACTCAAAGGAGCTAGAGGGCTTAATCCAGAAAGAGAGGGAGGAAAATGAAGAAGGAGATCTAGAAAAGTATAGAGAAAATGCACAATCAAACAAACAAAGAACCAGAACAGAGGATCAAAGGAAAAAAATATATAGATATATCTATAGATATATCTGTGTATAGATATATAGGTATATATTAAGATATAGAGATAAATGTAGATATATAATTAGCTTTGACCCACGTCAACTCGAGACTACTAGGCTGTTTCCAAAGGGAGAAGGGGAAAGAGGAGAGTAGAAAGAGAAAAAAGGGAAAAGAGAAGAAAGGGAAAGCAAAGGAAAGAAAAGATGGGCGCCTGGGTGGCTCAGTAGGTGAAGCGTCTGACTCTTGAATTTGGCTCACGTCATGTTGTCGCTGTTGGTGGGTTCGAAACCCCCAACAGGTTCTGCAGTGAGAGCATGGATCCTGCTCGGATTCTCTCTCTCTCCCTCTCTCTGCATCTCTTCTGCTTGATCACTCACTCTCTCTCTCAAAATGAAGAAATAAACATTAAAAAAGAAAAGGAAAGACAAAAGAATAATAACTCAAACGAAAACAAACAAACAAACAAACAAACTAAGATAGAAAACCGGAGGAGAGTTGTCTATTGGTGCCTGGGACTGGTGGCTGTGCTGGTCTAGAGCAGGGGCTATCTGGTCCCATCAGTGTCAGTCTCACTCCTATAGAGAAGCAGTTACGAGGCACAGAGTGTCAGGGTTTGGTGTAATGGGCCTGCCTTCACTGAGGCTCACTGTCCATTCCCTGAAGCCCCACGATGTTGGTCATGGGGAGAGACATGGCGACACCCCATCTATCCTGCCCACACGAGGTGTCTCAAAACTCACTGTTTAGGCTATCCTCACGGAATAGCCTGGGGAGCCGGCTTGCCTTGCTGCACAGTCCCCTGTGCCACCTGAGTACTGAGCTGGGATTCAAAACCCTGCAGGATCCCGCTTTGCTCGGACCTGGTAGTGGAGTTGCGCCACTCTGCCCAGTGGACAGAGGGCCTCTGGCTCGTGCCTGCACGGTCTTTTTCCCTTGGGCAGGGCAATACCTCCCCTTTCCACCATACTCAAGGTGTTCTCTCCCAGTGTAGCCCTGAGATTGCTACCAAGCCTAGGGGCGGCTCCCTCCCCACCAGGCATGGGAGGTGGTAGCTTTGGTCGAGAGAAAGTGTGGCCACCTTGAAAATTCTGTTTTTTACCCTCTACGGCTGTTTTCCAAAGTAGAAACTGGCTCTCTGGACCTCTCCTTGGTCTGTGGTCCGGACAGGCTTTCTCATATCCAAATGCACTTGCCACAGCCTCTCTCTCTCTACCTTCCTTTCGTTTCTCCACCAAAGGCCTTCCCCCACTGCATGCCTGTGCTGCCCATTTTATTTCTCCCAATTCTCATACACACCCTTCTGTCCCGCCAAGCTGTCACTCTGCACCTGCGGAGATTTTTCTGTCCCTCTGCAGCCTGTATTCCTGGTATTCCAAGTGTTGTGACCTCAATACTGCTGTGTTTGAGGGACAAGGGAAATTCTGATCCCCTCCCCTGCCATCTTAACTCCCCCCTCCACCTTTTGCTTTGCTTTTCGCAATTGCAAAGTTGGGTGCCTAATCGACTAAGTCACCCAGGCCCCCCAAAGAATACTTGTTTTCCATGGGAAGATGTTCAAAGGCCAATAAAATGGCCCTTGTGTCCAGAAAAGAATGGCAAAGTTAGAATGGGTTTTTGATGTTCTCATTTGGGGCTATAATAAGTTCCCGTAAGCTCTTAGCGATGACATCATAAAGGTATACATTTGACCCTTGAACAAGATGCGTTTGGACTGTGGGAGTCCACATACATACAGATTTTTTTCAATAAATACAGTACCATCCTGTAAACATATTTTCTCTTCCTTATGATTTTCTTTTGCATCTTGGTTTTTTTTTTTTTTTTTTTAATTATTCATTTTGGGAGAGAGAGAGAGGACAGAGCACGTGAGTAGGGAAGTGGGGGCAGAGAGAGAATTTTCATCAGGCTCCACACTGTCAGCGTTCAACTCAGGAAGTATAGATCATGACCTGAGCCAAAGTCAAGAGCCTGACCCTGAACCGACAGTGCCACCCAGCACCCCTTCCTTACGAGTTTCTTAGTAACCTTTCCTTCAGTTTATAGTGTAAAAATACAGTATGTAATACATATAACAGGGAAAACATGCATTAATCGACTGTGTATATTGTTGGTAAGCTCAGCATTCCGTTATCCTAACTCTGACCTCCCATGCTCAGTTTACAGAATCAATGGCCAAACTAGGCCGAAAAGGTAGATTAGACCTAGAGAGCATATACAAGCGATTCTGCTTTAATGTTCTGGTTTTCAATACATATATACTTTTTGATTTTTAAGTGTGATCGCTTTTAAAGTAGGAAATTCGGTAGGAATTTTTGTTTTTTTGATTTGGTTTTGAGGTTTCAAAAGATATTTGTGGATTTTCGAGGGCATGGCCATCAGAGCCCGTAAGCCTTGCTTTGTTCAAGGGCCAACGGTATAGTGATTTGGTACTTTTGAGATCTTCTCAGTGAGATTAGTGTAAATGTTTTGACCTTAATTAATTGGTCCTTGTATACTGAGTACGTACCAAGCAGTTAGCTACTGAGTGTACAAGTGGAGGGTTTAGGTTGTTGTGGTCGGAGCAGAAAAGTAAGTCAACAGCAATCTGTTATAAGTCACTATAAAGGCTTCATCGGTAGGGAATGGACGATGTTAGTTGAGAGAATATTGGGGGCGTTTGTAGTGAGGATGAGGATGAGAGTGGGAGTGGGAATTTTGGTAGTCAGAAAAGATCTGAGAGTGGCAAAAGGTGCCAAGTGAAAGATGAGAAGGACCAGTCGTGTAGACCGTGGCGAGGGACATTCTGGACAGAGAGGACCACGGATCATCATTTTACTCCAACGTCTTAGAGTGACCAAGCTGTAGGAAGGCTCACTCCATCATCATCATCATTATTATTGTTGTTGTGTGTAAAAAAGAAAATGTGCATAGTGAAATGAGTGCTTGGCACATTTTAGGTGACTAAGACATACATGTTCTTATACTTGCCGTTTGAATGCTTACTACACATTCTGAAGAGTTCCATACCTATATCTACATTGTTTCTGCTACTAGTTCATCATAATTTTAAGAAAAGTTTTTCTTACTACTTTGCCATTCGATCCAACCCTTCTTTCGTCAAGAAAAAGGTCAAGCCTCTGTTTACCTAAACGAAGCAGCAGCTACGACAGTGTTTTGTTGATACACAGCATGATATACTCCAAAGTTTCTGATCATGTGAGGTATGAATTGACACTGAAACAAATGTCTGCCATTTTACTAGAAGCAGTTTTCATTTATAGCAAGTACACTTTTAAAGATTTTGTTTCAAAACTTATTTCACATGTCCTTTTATTTTGGTCAGGAATGCAAAGGAAGGGGTTTTGTTAGTTCCTTTTTGAAATCTGCATACAAGCCAGGCTTCTGCCTTTGAAAGTATTTATTCTGGCCTTCCATGATCAGTTTAGAGAGTCAATAGCCAAATGAAGATTCAAAGGGACGCTGAATCAAGAGAGCATATATGAGGTTTTGTATTTAAATGTTTTGGTGTTCAATACGGTTTTCTTATTTGCAAGTCTGATAGTTATTAAAATCATAAATTCAGATATTTTCTTGGAAAAGGATTAGGAAGTCTTCACGCAACTCATTACTGATGCTACTTTTAACAGTGTGTGTCTGAGAAGCCCAACAAAGATGTTCCTCATGTCTCTGGAGCTGTGGATCAGAAAGGGCAAAGTGTATTAAATGGACAAGTAGAAGGTAAGAACTGTATTTTATTCAAAGGTCATTTGACAGAATGTTGATTTCAAACAGGAATACTGATATATTCTAATATCTAAAGAAAACGGCCTGTTAAGTGCATAGGAAAGAGAAAGAGATGTGAAAAGGAGATAAGTTGCATATCGTATGTGGTGTCAGCAACAGATTAAATTGAGAGTGCCACCAAAGGACCTAAATGGCTAGTTCCCTTTCAACACACTGGAAGGCCTAAGGAACCTCAGGAAAGAAGAGACGAGCCAAACAGGGAATGATGTGAATGGCGGAGACTACAGGGAGTAAATGAAGGAAAGTAAGCCGGTGTGTATTGTGTTTCTACTGGAAGGTGGTAAAATACACTAGTCCTTTAAAGGGAAGAGCAGACTATTTGAAGTGCAGCAACACTATCAGGTGAGCTTCTCGTACCAGAATTTGTCAGAGTAGTATCCCCAAATGTCCCCACTCTTACTGTGATCCTCACTGTTGGCAAGACATTAAGGACTGACCTAGCTGATGATGCAGAGTTATGTCCTAACTACCATGGGTGAACGAACATAAGCATTTGTAGTCAGTGATAAATGTATATACGTTAATGCCATATAAAATGGGGGTACTTCATACGGTAGTATCATTTAGGGCAAAATAAGAGAATTGGAAGGAGGGTCAGATAGGGAGACATCAAGATAACTCATCTGACATTTTGGATGCCGTATTTGTGAGTTTTGATTATTTTGGCGATAACTGCCTCTAATAGGTGAACTATATTTTTAATGTTCTAGGAACATAAGGAAAAGAAACAAAAGAACACTATAATCAGTAGTATGTTTTCATATTCTGTCTGACAGTTCTGATTGTTGTAGAATGATCCCTGTTACTTCTTTGATTCCTATCTGCCAGAAAAATGAACTAAGTCCTAGGTAGTTGGAGAAAATTAACTGACTTTTCATATTTCAGAGAACTTTTATATGGTAGAACATAGGGGCAATCACCAGGATTTGCTCTCTCTCTCTGTTTTTTTTTTTTTTTTTTCAGAGTAAAATAAGATTGTTGCTTGTTTCACACTTTCTGACATCATGATTTCATCTATTCCTTTTAAACCTTTCTTCAAATGGATATGTAGGGATGTAGGAATTTTCAAGGCAAACACCAAGAAAAGAGATTCCAGGAAAGGTATTCTGTGACATAACCTTCTGACTGTAACCACGTGAAAGACATCAACCGAAACAATAAAATTCCATATAATGCAGTTGTGTTAGAGGCATCCCAATGACACCCAGATTTGATTATTCACTAGAAGAGCTCACAGGACTCAGCATATAGTTGTAGTCATGCGTGTGGCTTGGTATGGGGACAGGCTAGAAAGGCCAATGAGCACCGAGCAATGGTGCATGGGGTGAAGGCCAGAGGAAACCAAGCGCAGGCTTCCAGCAATCCTTTCTCTATGGAGTTAGCAGGATGTGCTAAATTCCTCCATCATGAAATTAGGACAGCACAAGTGAAATGTTGTCTGCCAGTACGAGGCTTATGGATACTCAGTGCCCGAGGTTTTCATCAAATGCTAATCACATAGGCATCTTCTCCTTAGCATGTCCCAAAATTCCAGGTTTCCACCAAGGAAATCAAGTGTACAGCCTTAAGGACATTGCTTGTACCAGCACTTAGGCACAGTGAACCACTCTTAACCAGCTAGGGAATGGTGGGAACCCTCCTTAAATCCAAGATCCCAGGGAACAACCAAGGGCCAGTCATTCAAGTAGGATGTTCTGAGGGTAGCCATCTTTGGCCTGCTGGATGAAATCTGTTCTGCATAGGAATTATAGCCCTGACGTCATTTTTGGTGGTGTCTTCAAATTTTGTTTTACTAGCAAGTAACATGATGGTTACCATGGTACTGGTTTCAGTTTCATCATCCATATGAAGTAGGTATTTGTATAAAAATTACTAGGGCAATATGAGGTCATTATAATCTCTTTTTTTTATGTGATTAAGCTTTCATTATGATTCTGAGGTATGATCAACATAATGATTTTTGATTTAAAATTAGAATGAAAATCTCGTAATTATATGGAAAACCCAGGTTTGATTCCTATGGTGCTGAACCCCTGTTTATAGGTATAAGATTTTGGATCATATTCATCAATTGTTTTGTTGCCTAAGTATACAAATAACTGTTGTATTTTTGTGTTTTGTTTATGCATTTTCATACACTTCCAAATGGGAGACAGTACCCCTATTGTGTTACTTTGATCTCTATTTTAATGTTCAAGGTGACTGTATCATGAGTTAGTATATGCTAAGAGTAGCTTCAATGGAAACCATATTTTGTTGTTTTTGTTGTTTCATACATTTAGTAAGCCTGATGTTTTACATCAGTTTTAAGTTCACAGCAAAATATAATAGGAAGTACAGAGTCTCCATATACCATACCATGCTCCCGTACACGCCTAGCCTCCCCTGTTGTTAACATCTTGCACGACAGTGGTCCATTTTGAGTAGGAATTTTTTTTTTCAGTTCCTTGGTTGAGTTTTGAGCGAGAGAGCATGCATGCGTGTGAGCAGCCAAGGGGCAGAGGGAGAGGGGGGAAAGAATCCTGTGCTGTCAGCCCAGAGCCTGATGCAGGACTTGATCCCATGAACTGTGAGATCATGACCTGAGCTCAGATCCAGAGTTGGACGCTGAACCAACTGAGCCACCCAGGCACCCTGACAACAGTGGTGCATTTTCTCTGGACACGAACTCTTCATTTGGAGGCCAAGTCTCTAATTTGCATTAGTGTTCAGCCTTGGTGTTATACATTCTATGAGTCTTAACAAAGGTGTAATGATGTGAATCCACCTTTGTGGTACCGTGTGAAAGAGTTCCACTGCCTGAAAAGTCCTCTGTGCTGTGCCCGTTTCTCCCTACATTCACCCCAACCCTTAGCTCCATAGCCTTGCTCTTTCCAGGTGTCATGTAGTTAGAATCATAGAGTGGATGTCTTTGAATGTTTAGAAAGTGAAAATATCCTGGTAATTGAATGTAGGCATTCAAGATATTCTTTGCCCTTTGTTTTGTTTAGTTGCTCATCAGTAGAGGATCTGATGACCTCTGCCTTCCATGACAAAAAGTATGATTTCTCTAGATGTGTGTCACCTAATGGGGAGGGTTGAGAAAAATGACCTCATGAACCACTACAGAGCACTCACATTGGGATCATCCTCCTCTGTGATGTGCGGTGGGTCTAGATAGACTCTCTAGCAATGGAAGGAGACAGCCTCAAGAGGTTAGAACTATATCAAAGTGGAATGCCAAATCTTTCCTTCTTACGTTGCCATTGGAAATAAGACGAGGGAGAGTCTGTTTGCTATGGTTTGGCCATGCTGCAAAGTACAATAGCTATAGAGCACACTTTGTGAGGGGGTGTTTCCTCCTAAAACTGAAGAGTGTCTGTTGAAGAGCTGGGGAGGTTCTGCCGTGTTACAGCAAAACAAAGATACTCTCTTTCAACTCCTCTAGTACTGAAAGTCCAGAAAAATCATGCTAGTTTCAGTCTGACATTGTCAGCTCATGATAATCATTCTCCTAACGATACCAGTTTCCTCCAGTGTCACAGTGTCGGTCAGTGATGGCCATTGTAAACATCAGTCCCCCTGTAGGTGTCAAATTCTGATAAAACCCATTCTTGCTCTTGGTCAATATAGAGGAGAAAGTAAGATTTCTTAGTGCTTTAAGCCTACGAATGGTATAATTACCATTCAGTGTAGTGTGGTTTCCAGGTGTGGTCCCAAAGCAATACTTTTTAACAAATCATAAGCCGTACACTTGTAATTTTCCTCTATTTTTCGATTGTTGATTTAACATGTATTTTGCTTTCATCTTTAGGAGCAGATAAGAATGCTGAGGAAGATTCTATAGCCAGGTAGGATATTTATGGATTTGTAAAAATGACATTTGCTGGGGCACCCGGGTGGCTCAGTCGGTTAAGGGTGTGACTCTTGATTTCAACTCAGGTTTGTGAGTTCAAGCCCCCCGTCGGGTTTTGCGCTCACAGCCTCCTTAGGATATCTTTCCCGACTTCTGTGGGCACTCACTCTTAAAGTATAAAGGAATGAAATGAAATGAAACGGATAATGAAAGGAAAGGGAAGGGAATGAATGAACTGAAAATTATGTGTCTCCTAAGGGAACGCAGAGAACAAAAGCAGTTGTTGCGTGTTCTACACTGGACCAGACACTATATCCTATGGGTAACATCTGTTCAGTTATATAGTCATTGTATAGCTTTGCCAAGTAGCTGTGCTGTTGTAGCCTACATTTTATTACTTTGGCAACTGTGGTTCAGGGAGGTTGACGACTCGACCATGATTCCATAGTTAACGGGTAGCTGAGGGGCTTTGCCCATCAGCCCGTGAAGCTTCCACATCCATTCCCTGGTTCCTCAGCAGCACTGAGATGAGGATACAGATCCTAGGGCAGATCAACTCAGAATGTCAAAGGTAATGATGTCGGAACACTAATTTAGGGTTTGCTTAAGAACCCAGGTTAGTCCAAGCATTTGGCCTCATATATTTGACCACTAGTGCCAACCAAAGTCATTAGTGCAGTGGTAACTAGTCCCTTGTTTTTACCATCCGAGATTTTAGGGTGGTTGTCAGCTATGGCCATGGTGTCAAGGCTTTTCCATAAAAAGCAAGATGTCATCAGGCAACTCCTTACATGTAGTGATATCCCCTCTTCTTGAGACAAATGAGTTTTCTGTAAGGGAAGGATATTTAGTTGTAGACCATGTTACATTAACTAAACTCACTCTCTATTTCGAGGATATTGCTATATGATTCTCTGTTGCCTAAGTTCCCAGGCTGGTTTCCCTTTGGGCTAGTATCCTTGTCTAGTTCTAGGAATCTTTTCGGGTTTTTTTGGATTTTTTTTTTTTCCAATGACTTTTTGTTCTGTGTTTTTGCCTTTTGACTTTCTTCTCTTTTTTCCTTGGTATTTCTTCTTTTTTTTTTCCAATAATTTCCCTACTTCTGCCATTTAAGGACTCTCCATTATTCCAGAGGCCAAATCAAAAGCACTTAGAGTCTCCAGATTTAGGGAACCTCAGAGATTAATTCCTCAAAACACCCTCTGGTCCGTCAACCTATGTTTCACCTCCTTGCCCAATGGTTGTTTCCCTGGAGAATTGGAAACTCAAAAGAGATTGAAGTGACCTATTTGGATATGATAAGTGACAGAAATGCGATTTAAATTCTGGTTTTCTTTCTTTCTTTCCTTCCTTCTTTTTTGTCTTGATCTTGCAGGCAACTGTTTTAATAATAGAAGGCTGGGGAGTGGGTCTAATGAATAGAGTGAAGGAGGGTAAGAATCGAATTAGCAGAGGAGACCAGGTTTCAAGGAGAACAACACTGAGTTGGTTAGGAATACGAGTTTGAGAAAAGATGTCAGAATTTGGGGGGTTATGCCAAGTGAGATAAAGGTGAATGACAGGAATGAAGGACCCAGGATTAGGGGAGTTGTTTAGAAAGGCATATTCAAATAGAGAGTTCAAGAGGGTCGTGATCAGTTTTCTGCTTTTGTGTGTGTTGGTTTCATTAAAGGTGCGAGCATACCTCAGATTTTCTGATGAGAGAGATTAAAAATCATTTGAGCTTCTGGGAAGAGTCTGTTTACAGCAGATAGAAATATGATATCCCCTACTTCCACCCCAACTGAGGGAGGATAGCTTAGATCCTCTCAAGGAATTGGGGGTGGGGGTGAAGATTCCGAACATCAGAGATGTATGGCCCAAGGCAAGCTGTCTCCTCACTCCACCTCTTTTCCTAAATCTGTGATGCCCTTCCCATGTACTTGTAGGGCTGGGCAGGGGTAGGTCTGACTTGTGAAATCAGCAAGGGAGCTTCATCTGGATCGGTGGTAACATGCCTATGTTGAGGTGACTGTGTGGATGAGTGAGGCTCCCAATTCGCTTGTTCTCCAGGAGCAGGACATGGTCCCTACCCTCGGTCATTGGAGCCCATCCTTGTTGTAGGAGTGTATGGCTTCATAGGCTACAGATTGAAAGGTTGGGGAATGCCACAGAACCGTGCTGAAGAGTGATGTAGGAGTGGGAGCTCATAGGGAAGAAAATATTCAGGCAGCGTATAGAGAAATAGAGGCACAACTACCAGGACCATTTTGATCACAGTCTCCCTCCTTGGGTAGCTGAATGCCCCTGAAGGCTTGGAGTGTCTTGCTAGTTATTATGGACCTAAGTAAGGCAAGACCAGTGTGGGAACAAAGTTGGCCTTGGGAACTTTGAGTCTTTCAATCTCTAGTTAGTACTACCACTCATAACATAGAAACCTAAACTTCGATACGTTTACTTAAACGGAGGTCTACGTGACACACAATGTAATATGTGATGCAACAACTCTGGATGTTTCACCGTGATCGCCATAAGCGTAGCTCCCATCTGTTAATGTATGAGGCTATTACGATACCACAGGCTAGATTCCCTATGCTGTACCTTTGAGCCTTGTGATTTATTCATTCTATAACTGGAACCCTGAACTTCCCTCTCCCCTTCCCCCATTTTGTCCATCCCCCCACCTCCCCTCCCTTCTGGCAAGAGTCAAATCTCTGCATTTATGGGTGTGTTTCTGCTTTTGCTCTGTTTGTTCATTGATTCCCCTTTTTACATTCTACACAGAAGTGAAATCATAGAGGATTTGTCTTTCTCTGTCTGACTTATTTCACTTATCCTCATGCCATCTAGGTACATCCATGATGTTGCAGGTAGCAGGATCTCATTCTCATTTAGAGCTGCGTAATATTTCATTGTGTGTGTGTGTCTGCGTGTGTGTTTGTGTGTGTGTGGTATCCAAACAGTATTGTGGGTACTGGCGTACAAAATAGCCTCATTGCTCAGTGGAATAGAACCGCAAACCCAGGCATCAATCCACCACTGTATGGTCAGTTCATCTTCCACAAACAGGAAAGACTATCCAGTGGGGAAAAGGCAGTCTCTTCGCCAAATGGTGTTGGGACAACTGGACAAGCCACATGCCAAAGAATGAACCTGGACCAATTTCTGTACCATACACACAAATAAACTCAAAATGAATTAAAGACCTAAGTGTGAGGCTTGAAACCATAAAAAAAAAAAAAAATCCTTGAAGAGAGCACAGGCCGTCATTTCTGTAACTTTGGCTGTAGCAACATTTTACTATTTATGTCTCTTGAGCCAAGGGAAATAAAACAAGAATAAAGTTTGAGGACTACTTCAACCTACAAAGCTTTTGCACAGTAAAGGAAAGAGTCAAAACTGAAAGGCAACCTCTGGAATGGGAGAACAAATTTGGAAATATTTGGCAAATCCAGTAAAGGGTTAGTGTTCACAATGTCTAAAAACTTGATTCATGTCAACATCACCCCCCTCCAAAAAAGCCCAGTTTACAAATGAGCAGTACACATAACCAGACACTTTTCCAATGACAACATACAGATGGTCAACAGACACATGAAAAGATGCTCCCCCAAACTACAACGAGATACCACGTCACACCTGTCAGAATGGCTACACTCCAAGACACAAGAAGCAAGTGTTTGCGAGGATGTGGAGACTAAGGAAACCTCTTGCACCGTTGGTGGAAATGCAAATGGGTGCGGCCCCTGTGGAAAACAGTATGCAGGTTCCTCAAAAAATTAAAAACAGAACTCTCCTATGATCCAGTAATTGCACTACTGGATACTACCCAAGAGAATACAAAAACAAGAATTCCACGGGACACACGCACTCCTGTGTTTATTGCGGCATTATTTCCAACAGCCAGCGCAAGCGTCCATTGACAGCTGAGTGAACGAAGAAGAAGCCCTATATGAATGTATGTGTGTGTGTATATGTATATCCACACACACACACACACACACACACACACACGCACACACACACATGCACACACACACACACTGTAATATTACTCAACCATAAAACAATGCAATCTTGCCATTTGCAATCACCTGGATGGAGCCTGAGGGTAGTATGGTAAGCAAAGTCAGGGAAAGACAAATACCATATGATTTTACTCATGTAGCCCTTAAGAAGCAACAAACGAGCAAAGGGAGGAAACAAAAGGGGAGACAAACCAAGAAATAGGCTCTTACCTGCAGAGAAGAAACGGATGGTTGTGGAGAGGAGGTGAGTGGTGGGAGGGGTGAAAGAGATGATGGGGATGAAGGAGTGCCCTTGTCATGATGAGCACGGGGTGAGTATGGAGTTGGTGAATCACTATTTTGTACAACTTAAACTACTATAACTCTGGATGTTCCTATTACCGGAATTAAAATAAAACTTAATGACAAAACCAGAGGCCAACTTTTCATTATACCAAGAAACTTCGTGGAATAAACAGATAGGTGACCTTTCCCTTAACTTTTTTAAATTTTGTTTTTAAATGAATGAACATGTGTTTGTTGTATTTTTTTGCTCTAAAGGCTTTCCGACAAACCTGGTCCTGACGATTCATGGTCTACCTCATCTAGCCAAGACTTAGATTTTGGTACCAAGGTAAAGTACCCTCCTGTGAAACTCACTTTCCTGCTCTGAATTGAGTTTTCTCCCTTATTCACTCTGAAAATTTAAGAGGAGCCTGTGTATCATCATTTTATGTGTGTCATGGAAAGTTGGCAAGAACAAACCACTTTACAGATACATGACGCGTTGAATGTTTTGTTTTGTTTTGTTGTACTTTGGTAAATCCTACAGGTGGAGGCTGATAAAAGAATGGGCTGGAAAATATATAATGACCGTCAAATTATATTGGGACAAGCTTTCCCACAATGGAGGCAATATGACGTTTGCTTAAGGATAAGGATTCTTACTGTGATCGTAACATGACTGATAATACTCACGCCTAAATGAAACGTGATTGGGTCCAAGTATCTATTGTAGGTTGCCCCCCGCCCCGGGCAAGTTTTATTTTGGTGAGATACAGGATTTTCCTTTGGCTCTATCCTTTGTTCTACATTTAGAATAAAACCATATTAGAAAATGTAGAAATTTAGATGTTTACATTATTTCTCAACATTTACCTTACAAAGGTGTTCCCCTGTAGTTTTGAAATAACTCCATGAAGAGTAAGTTAAAATTGTGCATCTCCCCGAAGAATACGTATTTTGCTGAAAAGAGTAGCTCTATGGGCAGAGGCTCTTCATAGCCAAGGTGTCAAATTTCTAATTTCAGAAATCTTGCCCATTCTAGCTTTGAACACTATCTCCTCCTAGTCCTTGTGTCAGATTCTAAAATTTAAAGTTTCAGACATCTGATATTTATTTCAGTATTCATTTCAAAGCCCCTAAATCATGATAAGCTCCTGGAGGTTAGGAAACGCACTGGTTTGACTCCTGGAGCTCCTAAAATAAAGTCTTGCTTGGAAGAAGCAATGTCATGGTTTTTGAATGTGAACAAATGAGTAGGGAAATGGAATTCCGTAGAATGGAGTTTGAAAAGTAACAAAATACGCATGATATATCACAATTAAATATGTGAATTTAAAAAGTCAGGCTTCAGTTTATATTCCGTTTTAGTGTTTAACATGTATACACGCAAATGAATCCTATTGAGGCAATCAGGAGTTACATAAGAAAGAAGGTTACAGTATATTTTTAGTATCCTCCCATTGTGAGCTTAGAAGTGCAGGGAAAAAGTCGTCAGCCTTTGTTGGTTGAACCCCATCTGTGTCCCATTACCTACATCCTTTAAATGTTCCCATTTCTTCCTAGAATTCTCATTCCCAATTCTTTCTCCATAGTGAATGTTGACGTGTTAGGAACCTCTCTTTTTCTGTTCTTTTGTTAGTCTAGTAATAATTTCTAGCTTTTCGGAAGCGATAGATGCCAGGAATTGAACAATTTATTTATAGTGAAAAAAATTAAATTCTTTATTACAGTATTTATAACCAGATAACTGTAGAGTGATAAGAGTCAGTATTATTAGGGATATACTGTGAATCAAAGCCTCTCTTTTACATAAATATTATATACATAGATACATAGATGGATATGGATATAGATAGATAGATAGATAGATAGATAGATAGATATAGATAGATAGATATAGGTAGAGATATATATAATATACACATATATACACATATATTTACACTTATATATAAATACACACTTATATGTATACATATTTATGTACACCTATACGTACACACACACACACACACACACACACACATACATATATATATATATATATATATATATATATATATATATATGTATATCACACATATATAAAGACATATATCTTTAAAAGGTTTAAAAGGGACTATTTTTCATAGTATATTCCCAATCCTACTTATGTACCTGTTGAAAAATGTATGTTGTTTCCACTTACCTTCTTTGGCTCACATTTTTCCTTTTCTTTTTTGTCTTAAGCTCATGCTTGATTGATTGGTCATTTGTTTTGTTTTGTTTTGTTTTGTTTTTTCCTTTTTCCCTCTTCTCAACCCATGCTTATTACGGTATTTTTAATTTTTTTTCAAAGTTTATTTATTTTTGAGACAGAGAGAGACACAGAGTGCAAGCGGGGTAGGGGCAGAGACAGAGAGACACACAGAATCCAAAGCAGGCTGCAGGCTCCGAGCTGTCAACACAGAGCTCAACGTGGGGCTGATAACCACAAACCGTGAGATCATGACTCATGAGCTGAAGGTGGATGCTGAACTGACTGTGCCACATATGTGTTCCCCGCACCGGGCTCGTTTTTAATGGTTTACCCCTACCCTAATTTGTCCTTGCAGAAACTATTTCTTTAGTGTCTGTTCTTTTAGTACATCACTGTCTGTCAACTCCATTGTCAACATATTGGTTATGGAATTCTACTGTCTGTGTGTGGTTTCCATCCAGGGCTCGTTGCCCCACAAGGTTTATTATTCTTGTTTTTCTCTTTCTTGGAAGGGGCTGAGATAAATGTTTTTGAAATGTTTGCATTTCTCTTGGAAAGGGAGGGAGAGAGAGAAAGAATGAGCAAGTGCTCGTTGTTGTGATCTGACAATATGCAAGGTATGATCTCAGTCCTTTTATATTTGTGGAGGGCTGTTTTGTGACCCAGGATGTCACTTGGAGACATTGGAGAATGTTCTATGTGCACTTAAGAAGAATGTGCGTTCTACTGCTGTTGGATGAAAAGATCTTAATATATCGGTGTTGATATCCATGTATATAAATGTATATATATGAGGCCAATATATATCTATGTATATCTGAATACATCTGGTCCAATGACACATTGGATCTGTGTTTCCTTACTGATTTTCTGCCTTGACGATCCGCCTTTTGCCATGAGTGGAGTCTTAAAGTCGTCTACAATCATGGTATTTGTATGTATACATTTAATCATGTTTGTGAGTAATCGATTCATATGTGTGGGCGTTTCACTTTGGGGGCATAAACACTTGCAATTGTTAGCTCCTCTTGATGGATAGACCCCTTAATTATGATCCAATGCCCTTCTGAATCTGTTACTACAGTCTCTGGTTTAAAATCTAGTCTGTCTGGTGGAAGTGTGGCGACTCCAGCTTTCTTTTGACTTCTAGTAGCATGATAGGTGGTTCCCCATACCTTCACTTTGAACCTGGAGGTGTCCTGGGGTCTAAAATCAGTGTCTTGTTGACAACATATAGATGGATCTTGTTGTTTGGTTTTGTTTTGTGTTTTACCCATTCTGATTCCCTGTGTCTTTTGATTGCGGCATTGAGTCCATTCCCATTCAGAGTGATTAGTTAAAGATATGGATTTAGTGTCATTGTGTTATCTGAAGGTTTCATGCTTTTGGTGAGGCCTCTGGTCCTTTGTAGTCTCTGCTGCTTTCCACTCACAGAGTCGCCCGTTAGGATCTCCCGCAGGGCTGGTTTAGTGGTCATGAACTCCATTAGGTTTTGTTTGTCTGGGAAAGCCTTTCTCTCTCTTTCTGTTCTAAATGTCAGCCTTGCCTGGGAAGGGATTCTTCGCCGCAGATGTTCCCATTCAGCACATTGACCGTTTCCTACCCCTCCCTTCTGCCCTGCCAAGTTTCTTTGGACAGGTCTGCTGCTACCCTTATGTGTCTTCCCTTGTCGATTAAGACCCGTTTGTCCCTAGCTGATTTCAGAATCCTCTCCTTATCTTTGTAGTTTTCCAGTTTCGCTATGGCATGTCGTGGTGTTGACCTGGGTTTGTTGATTTGGAAAGGAATTCTCTGTGCCGCCAGGACTTGGATGCCCGTTTCCTTCCCCAGATGAGGGAAGCTCTCAGCTATAAGTTGTTCAAAAAAAACCTTCTGCCCCTTTCTCTCACTCTTCTTCTTCTGGGACTCCTAGGATCTGGCTAATATTTCATCTCACTGAATCACCTAGGTCTCTAGTACCTGCCTCGTGATCTAGTCATTTCCTTCCTTTCCTTTCCCTGCTTCATCTTTGTCCACAATTGTATCTTCTGTTTCACGGATTCTGTCTGCTGCTTCTCCCGTCCTTGCTGTCACTGCATCTAGTTTACTTTGTATCTCCTTTACACCATTTCATGTTCAGCGTTCATCGTGACGATTCCTTAGGTCCTTGATCTCTGAAGCAGTAGATTGTCTGCTGTCTTCTATGCGTGGTTTCAAGCGCAACTATGCGTCTTATGAGTGTCATTCCAAAAATGTGCTCACATATATGGTTTCTGTCTCTTTTGAGCCCTTCTCTGGCTGTCCTTTCTTCCCGGAATTTTTTTGAGGGGAATTCTGCGATTTCGTCGTTTTGGCTAGATTCCTGCCCTTTATGTGTGTTAATAGCTTGTTCTGTGTCCCACACCTGCGAGTACTACTGTAATAAAAAGACCCCCTACACTGTCCAGGGCCTGGCAGTTGAACAAATTTTTTTTGAGTGTGTTGTGTGCACTCTTTCGGTGCGTCTTTGGCTGCTGTTCTCGCTACTTGGAGTGGCGGTTTGGGCCTTCCAACAGGTGTGCTTTGATTTGTTTGTTGAAGTAATCCTGGAAAAAAGGGGAAGAAGATGGGGAAGAATCCTTAGCCCAAACAAAAAGAGAAATGACTGGAGTTGAAAAAAAGACCAGGAAGTGACTCAAAGGAGCTAGAGGGCTTAATCCAGAAAGAGAGGGAGGAAAATGAAGAAGGAGATCTAGAAAAGTATAGAGAAAATGCACAATCAAACAAACAAAGAACCAGAACAGAGGATCAAAGGAAAAAAATATATAGATATATCTATAGATATATCTGTGTATAGATATATAGGTATATATTAAGATATAGAGATAAATGTAGATATATAATTAGCTTTGACCCACGTCAACTCGAGACTACTAGGCTGTTTCCAAAGGGAGAAGGGGAAAGAGGAGAGTAGAAAGAGAAAAAAGGGAAAAGAGAAGAAAGGGAAAGCAAAGGAAAGAAAAGATGGGCGCCTGGGTGGCTCAGTAGGTGAAGCGTCTGACTCTTGAATTTGGCTCACGTCATGTTGTCGCTGTTGGTGGGTTCGAAACCCCCAACAGGTTCTGCAGTGAGAGCATGGATCCTGCTCGGATTCTCTCTCTCTCCCTCTCTCTGCATCTCTTCTGCTTGATCACTCACTCTCTCTCTCAAAATGAAGAAATAAACATTAAAAAAGAAAAGGAAAGACAAAAGAATAATAACTCAAACGAAAACAAACAAACAAACAAACAAACAAACTAAGATAGAAAACCGGAGGAGAGTTGTCTATTGGTGCCTGGGACTGGTGGCTGTGCTGGTCTAGAGCAGGGGCTATCTGGTCCCATCAGTGTCAGTCTCACTCCTATAGAGAAGCAGTTACGAGGCACAGAGTGTCAGGGTTTGGTGTAATGGGCCTGCCTTCACTGAGGCTCACTGTCCATTCCCTGAAGCCCCACGATGTTGGTCATGGGGAGAGACATGGCGACACCCCATCTATCCTGCCCACACGAGGTGTCTCAAAACTCACTGTTTAGGCTATCCTCACGGAATAGCCTGGGGAGCCGGCTTGCCTTGCTGCACAGTCCCCTGTGCCACCTGAGTACTGAGCTGGGATTCAAAACCCTGCAGGATCCGGCTTTGCTCGGACCTGGTAGTGGAGTTGCGCCACTCTGCCCAGTGGACAGAGGGCCTCTGGCTCGTGCCTGCACGGTCTTTTTCCCTTGGGCAGGGCAATACCTCCCCTTTCCACCATACTCAAGGTGTTCTCTCCCAGTGTAGCCCTGAGATTGCTACCAAGCCTAGGGGCGGCTCCCTCCCCACCAGGCATGGGAGGTGGTAGCTTTGGTCGAGAGAAAGTGTGGCCACCTTGAAAATTCTGTTTTTTACCCTCTACGGCTGTTTTCCAAAGTAGAAACTGGCTCTCTGGACCTCTCCTTGGTCTGTGGTCCGGACAGGCTTTCTCATATCCAAATGCACTTGCCACAGCCTCTCTCTCTCTACCTTCCTTTCGTTTCTCCACCAAAGGCCTTCCCCCACTGCATGCCTGTGCTGCCCATTTTATTTCTCCCAATTCTCATACACACCCTTCTGTCCCGCCAAGCTGTCACTCTGCACCTGCGGAGATTTTTCTGTCCCTCTGCAGCCTGTATTCCTGGTATTCCAAGTGTTGTGACCTCAATACTGCTGTGTTTGAGGGACAAGGGAAATTCTGATCCCCTCCCCTGCCATCTTAACTCCCCCCTCCACCTTTTGCTTTGCTTTTCGCAATTGCAAAGTTGGGTGCCTAATCGACTAAGTCACCCAGGCCCCCCAAAGAATACTTGTTTTCCATGGGAAGATGTTCAAAGGCCAATAAAATGGCCCTTGTGTCCAGAAAAGAATGGCAAAGTTAGAATGGGTTTTTGATGTTCTCATTTGGGGCTATAATAAGTTCCCGTAAGCTCTTAGCGATGACATCATAAAGGTATACATTTGACCCTTGAACAAGATGCGTTTGGACTGTGGGAGTCCACATACATACAGATTTTTTTCAATAAATACAGTACCATCCTGTAAACATATTTTCTCTTCCTTATGATTTTCTTTTGCATCTTGGTTTTTTTTTTTTTTTTTTTAATTATTCATTTTGGGAGAGAGAGAGAGGACAGAGCACGTGAGTAGGGAAGTGGGGGCAGAGAGAGAATTTTCATCAGGCTCCACACTGTCAGCGTTCAACTCAGGAAGTATAGATCATGACCTGAGCCAAAGTCAAGAGCCTGACCCTGAACCGACAGTGCCACCCAGCACCCCTTCCTTACGAGTTTCTTAGTAACCTTTCCTTCAGTTTATAGTGTAAAAATACAGTATGTAATACATATAACAGGGAAAACATGCATTAATCGACTGTGTATATTGTTGGTAAGCTCAGCATTCCGTTATCCTAACTCTGACCTCCCATGCTCAGTTTACAGAATCAATGGCCAAACTAGGCCGAAAAGGTAGATTAGACCTAGAGAGCATATACAAGCGATTCTGCTTTAATGTTCTGGTTTTCAATACATATATACTTTTTGATTTTTAAGTGTGATCGCTTTTAAAGTAGGAAATTCGGTAGGAATTTTTGTTTTTTTGATTTGGTTTTGAGGTTTCAAAAGATATTTGTGGATTTTCGAGGGCATGGCCATCAGAGCCCGTAAGCCTTGCTTTGTTCAAGGGCCAACGGTATAGTGATTTGGTACTTTTGAGATCTTCTCAGTGAGATTAGTGTAAATGTTTTGACCTTAATTAATTGGTCCTTGTATACTGAGTACGTACCAAGCAGTTAGCTACTGAGTGTACAAGCGGAGGGTTTAGGTTGTTGTGGTCGGAGCAGAAAAGTAAGTCAACAGCAATCTGTTATAAGTCACTATAAAGGCTTCATCGGTAGGGAATGGACGATGTTAGTTGAGAGAATATTGGGGGCGTTTGTAGTGAGGATGAGGATGAGAGTGGGAGTGGGAATTTTGGTAGTCAGAAAAGATCTGAGAGTGGCAAAAGGTGCCAAGTGAAAGATGAGAAGGACCAGTCGTGTAGACCGTGGCGAGGGACATTCTGGACAGAGAGGACCACGGATCATCATTTTACTCCAACGTCTTAGAGTGACCAAGCTGTAGGAAGGCTCACTCCATCATCATCATCATTATTATTGTTGTTGTGTGTAAAAAAGAAAATGTGCATAGTGAAATGAGTGCTTGGCACATTTTAGGTGACTAAGACATACATGTTCTTATACTTGCCGTTTGAATGCTTACTACACATTCTGAAGAGTTCCATACCTATATCTACATTGTTTCTGCTACTAGTTCATCATAATTTTAAGAAAAGTTTTTCTTACTACTTTGCCATTCGATCCAACCCTTCTTTCGTCAAGAAAAAGGTCAAGCCTCTGTTTACCTAAACGAAGCAGCAGCTACGACAGTGTTTTGTTGATACACAGCATGATATACTCCAAAGTTTCTGATCATGTGAGGTATGAATTGACACTGAAACAAATGTCTGCCATTTTACTAGAAGCAGTTTTCATTTATAGCAAGTACACTTTTAAAGATTTTGTTTCAAAACTTATTTCACATGTCCTTTTATTTTGGTCAGGAATGCAAAGGAAGGGGTTTTGTTAGTTCCTTTTTGAAATCTGCATACAAGCCAGGCTTCTGCCTTTGAAAGTATTTATTCTGGCCTTCCATGATCAGTTTAGAGAGTCAATAGCCAAATGAAGATTCAAAGGGACGCTGAATCAAGAGAGCATATATGAGGTTTTGTATTTAAATGTTTTGGTGTTCAATACGGTTTTCTTATTTGCAAGTCTGATAGTTATTAAAATCATAAATTCAGATATTTTCTTGGAAAAGGATTAGGAAGTCTTCACGCAACTCATTACTGATGCTACTTTTAACAGTGTGTGTCTGAGAAGCCCAACAAAGATGTTCCTCATGTCTCTGGAGCTGTGGATCAGAAAGGGCAAAGTGTATTAAATGGACAAGTAGAAGGTAAGAACTGTATTTTATTCAAAGGTCATTTGACAGAATGTTGATTTCAAACAGGAATACTGATATATTCTAATATCTAAAGAAAACGGCCTGTTAAGTGCATAGGAAAGAGAAAGAGATGTGAAAAGGAGATAAGTTGCATATCGTATGTGGTGTCAGCAACAGATTAAATTGAGAGTGCCACCAAAGGACCTAAATGGCTAGTTCCCTTTCAACACACTGGAAGGCCTAAGGAACCTCAGGAAAGAAGAGACGAGCCAAACAGGGAATGATGTGAATGGCGGAGACTACAGGGAGTAAATGAAGGAAAGTAAGCCGGTGTGTATTGTGTTTCTACTGGAAGGTGGTAAAATACACTAGTCCTTTAAAGGGAAGAGCAGACTATTTGAAGTGCAGCAACACTATCAGGTGAGCTTCTCGTACCAGAATTTGTCAGAGTAGTATCCCCAAATGTCCCCACTCTTACTGTGATCCTCACTGTTGGCAAGACATTAAGGACTGACCTAGCTGATGATGCAGAGTTATGTCCTAACTACCATGGGTGAACGAACATAAGCATTTGTAGTCAGTGATAAATGTATATACGTTAATGCCATATAAAATGGGGGTACTTCATACGGTAGTATCATTTAGGGCAAAATAAGAGAATTGGAAGGAGGGTCAGATAGGGAGACATCAAGATAACTCATCTGACATTTTGGATGCCGTATTTGTGAGTTTTGATTATTTTGGCGATAACTGCCTCTAATAGGTGAACTATATTTTTAATGTTCTAGGAACATAAGGAAAAGAAACAAAAGAACACTATAATCAGTAGTATGTTTTCATATTCTGTCTGACAGTTCTGATTGTTGTAGAATGATCCCTGTTACTTCTTTGATTCCTATCTGCCAGAAAAATGAACTAAGTCCTAGGTAGTTGGAGAAAATTAACTGACTTTTCATATTTCAGAGAACTTTTATATGGTAGAACATAGGGGCAATCACCAGGATTTGCTCTCTCTCTCTGTTTTTTTTTTTTTTTTTTTTTTCAGAGTAAAATAAGATTGTTGCTTGTTTCACACTTTCTGACATCATGATTTCATCTATTCCTTTTAAACCTTTCTTCAAATGGATATGTAGGGATGTAGGAATTTTCAAGGCAAACACCAAGAAAAGAGATTCCAGGAAAGGTATTCTGTGACATAACCTTCTGACTGTAACCACGTGAAAGACATCAACCGAAACAATAAAATTCCATATAATGCAGTTGTGTTAGAGGCATCCCAATGACACCCAGATTTGATTATTCACTAGAAGAGCTCACAGGACTCAGCATATAGTTGTAGTCATGCGTGTGGCTTGGTATGGGGACAGGCTAGAAAGGCCAATGAGCACCGAGCAATGGTGCATGGGGTGAAGGCCAGAGGAAACCAAGCGCAGGCTTCCAGCAATCCTTTCTCTATGGAGTTAGCAGGATGTGCTAAATTCCTCCATCATGAAATTAGGACAGCACAAGTGAAATGTTGTCTGCCAGTACGAGGCTTATGGATACTCAGTGCCCGAGGTTTTCATCAAATGCTAATCACATAGGCATCTTCTCCTTAGCATGTCCCAAAATTCCAGGTTTCCACCAAGGAAATCAAGTGTACAGCCTTAAGGACATTGCTTGTACCAGCACTTAGGCACAGTGAACCACTCTTAACCAGCTAGGGAATGGTGGGAACCCTCCTTAAATCCAAGATCCCAGGGAACAACCAAGGGCCAGTCATTCAAGTAGGATGTTCTGAGGGTAGCCATCTTTGGCCTGCTGGATGAAATCTGTTCTGCATAGGAATTATAGCCCTGACGTCATTTTTGGTGGTGTCTTCAAATTTTGTTTTACTAGCAAGTAACATGATGGTTACCATGGTACTGGTTTCAGTTTCATCATCCATATGAAGTAGGTATTTGTATAAAAATTACTAGGGCAATATGAGGTCATTATAATCTCTTTTTTTTATGTGATTAAGCTTTCATTATGATTCTGAGGTATGATCAACATAATGATTTTTGATTTAAAATTAGAATGAAAATCTCGTAATTATATGGAAAACCCAGGTTTGATTCCTATGGTGCTGAACCCCTGTTTATAGGTATAAGATTTTGGATCATATTCATCAATTGTTTTGTTGCCTAAGTATACAAATAACTGTTGTATTTTTGTGTTTTGTTTATGCATTTTCATACACTTCCAAATGGGAGACAGTACCCCTATTGTGTTACTTTGATCTCTATTTTAATGTTCAAGGTGACTGTATCATGAGTTAGTATATGCTAAGAGTAGCTTCAATGGAAACCATATTTTGTTGTTTTTGTTGTTTCATACATTTAGTAAGCCTGATGTTTTACATCAGTTTTAAGTTCACAGCAAAATATAATAGGAAGTACAGAGTCTCCATATACCATACCATGCTCCCGTACACGCCTAGCCTCCCCTGTTGTTAACATCTTGCACGACAGTGGTCCATTTTGAGTAGGAATTTTTTTTTTTCAGTTCCTTGGTTGAGTTTTGAGCGAGAGAGCATGCATGCGTGTGAGCAGCCAAGGGGCAGAGGGAGAGGGGGGAAAGAATCCTGTGCTGTCAGCCCAGAGCCTGATGCAGGACTTGATCCCATGAACTGTGAGATCATGACCTGAGCTCAGATCCAGAGTTGGACGCTGAACCAACTGAGCCACCCAGGCACCCTGACAACAGTGGTGCATTTTCTCTGGACACGAACTCTTCATTTGGAGGCCAAGTCTCTAATTTGCATTAGTGTTCAGCCTTGGTGTTATACATTCTATGAGTCTTAACAAAGGTGTAATGATGTGAATCCACCTTTGTGGTACCGTGTGAAAGAGTTCCACTGCCTGAAAAGTCCTCTGTGCTGTGCCCGTTTCTCCCTACATTCACCCCAACCCTTAGCTCCATAGCCTTGCTCTTTCCAGGTGTCATGTAGTTAGAATCATAGAGTGGATGTCTTTGAATGTTTAGAAAGTGAAAATATCCTGGTAATTGAATGTAGGCATTCAAGATATTCTTTGCCCTTTGTTTTGTTTAGTTGCTCATCAGTAGAGGATCTGATGACCTCTGCCTTCCATGACAAAAAGTATGATTTCTCTAGATGTGTGTCACCTAATGGGGAGGGTTGAGAAAAATGACCTCATGAACCACTACAGAGCACTCACATTGGGATCATCCTCCTCTGTGATGTGCGGTGGGTCTAGATAGACTCTCTAGCAATGGAAGGAGACAGCCTCAAGAGGTTAGAACTATATCAAAGTGGAATGCCAAATCTTTCCTTCTTACGTTGCCATTGGAAATAAGACGAGGGAGAGTCTGTTTGCTATGGTTTGGCCATGCTGCAAAGTACAATAGCTATAGAGCACACTTTGTGAGGGGGTGTTTCCTCCTAAAACTGAAGAGTGTCTGTTGAAGAGCTGGGGAGGTTCTGCCGTGTTACAGCAAAACAAAGATACTCTCTTTCAACTCCTCTAGTACTGAAAGTCCAGAAAAATCATGCTAGTTTCAGTCTGACATTGTCAGCTCATGATAATCATTCTCCTAACGATACCAGTTTCCTCCAGTGTCACAGTGTCGGTCAGTGATGGCCATTGTAAACATCAGTCCCCCTGTAGGTGTCAAATTCTGATAAAACCCATTCTTGCTCTTGGTCAATATAGAGGAGAAAGTAAGATTTCTTAGTGCTTTAAGCCTACGAATGGTATAATTACCATTCAGTGTAGTGTGGTTTCCAGGTGTGGTCCCAAAGCAATACTTTTTAACAAATCATAAGCCGTACACTTGTAATTTTCCTCTATTTTTCGATTGTTGATTTAACATGTATTTTGCTTTCATCTTTAGGAGCAGATAAGAATGCTGAGGAAGATTCTATAGCCAGGTAGGATATTTATGGATTTGTAAAAATGACATTTGCTGGGGCACCCGGGTGGCTCAGTCGGTTAAGGGTGTGACTCTTGATTTCAACTCAGGTTTGTGAGTTCAAGCCCCCCGTCGGGTTTTGCGCTCACAGCCTCCTTAGGATATCTTTCCCGACTTCTGTGGGCACTCACTCTTAAAGTATAAAGGAATGAAATGAAATGAAACGGATAATGAAAGGAAAGGGAAGGGAATGAATGAACTGAAAATTATGTGTCTCCTAAGGGAACGCAGAGAACAAAAGCAGTTGTTGCGTGTTCTACACTGGACCAGACACTATATCCTATGGGTAACATCTGTTCAGTTATATAGTCATTGTATAGCTTTGCCAAGTAGCTGTGCTGTTGTAGCCTACATTTTATTACTTTGGCAACTGTGGTTCAGGGAGGTTGACGACTCGACCATGATTCCATAGTTAACGGGTAGCTGAGGGGCTTTGCCCATCAGCCCGTGAAGCTTCCACATCCATTCCCTGGTTCCTCAGCAGCACTGAGATGAGGATACAGATCCTAGGGCAGATCAACTCAGAATGTCAAAGGTAATGATGTCGGAACACTAATTTAGGGTTTGCTTAAGAACCCAGGTTAGTCCAAGCATTTGGCCTCATATATTTGACCACTAGTGCCAACCAAAGTCATTAGTGCAGTGGTAACTAGTCCCTTGTTTTTACCATCCGAGATTTTAGGGTGGTTGTCAGCTATGGCCATGGTGTCAAGGCTTTTCCATAAAAAGCAAGATGTCATCAGGCAACTCCTTACATGTAGTGATATCCCCTCTTCTTGAGACAAATGAGTTTTCTGTAAGGGAAGGATATTTAGTTGTAGACCATGTTACATTAACTAAACTCACTCTCTATTTCGAGGATATTGCTATATGATTCTCTGTTGCCTAAGTTCCCAGGCTGGTTTCCCTTTGGGCTAGTATCCTTGTCTAGTTCTAGGAATCTTTTCGGGTTTTTTTGGATTTTTTTTTTTTCCAATGACTTTTTGTTCTGTGTTTTTGCCTTTTGACTTTCTTCTCTTTTTTCCTTGGTATTTCTTCTTTTTTTTTTCCAATAATTTCCCTACTTCTGCCATTTAAGGACTCTCCATTATTCCAGAGGCCAAATCAAAAGCACTTAGAGTCTCCAGATTTAGGGAACCTCAGAGATTAATTCCTCAAAACACCCTCTGGTCCGTCAACCTATGTTTCACCTCCTTGCCCAATGGTTGTTTCCCTGGAGAATTGGAAACTCAAAAGAGATTGAAGTGACCTATTTGGATATGATAAGTGACAGAAATGCGATTTAAATTCTGGTTTTCTTTCTTTCTTTCCTTCCTTCTTTTTTGTCTTGATCTTGCAGGCAACTGTTTTAATAATAGAAGGCTGGGGAGTGGGTCTAATGAATAGAGTGAAGGAGGGTAAGAATCGAATTAGCAGAGGAGACCAGGTTTCAAGGAGAACAACACTGAGTTGGTTAGGAATACGAGTTTGAGAAAAGATGTCAGAATTTGGGGGGTTATGCCAAGTGAGATAAAGGTGAATGACAGGAATGAAGGACCCAGGATTAGGGGAGTTGTTTAGAAAGGCATATTCAAATAGAGAGTTCAAGAGGGTCGTGATCAGTTTTCTGCTTTTGTGTGTGTTGGTTTCATTAAAGGTGCGAGCATACCTCAGATTTTCTGATGAGAGAGATTAAAAATCATTTGAGCTTCTGGGAAGAGTCTGTTTACAGCAGATAGAAATATGATATCCCCTACTTCCACCCCAACTGAGGGAGGATAGCTTAGATCCTCTCAAGGAATTGGGGGTGGGGGTGAAGATTCCGAACATCAGAGATGTATGGCCCAAGGCAAGCTGTCTCCTCACTCCACCTCTTTTCCTAAATCTGTGATGCCCTTCCCATGTACTTGTAGGGCTGGGCAGGGGTAGGTCTGACTTGTGAAATCAGCAAGGGAGCTTCATCTGGATCGGTGGTAACATGCCTATGTTGAGGTGACTGTGTGGATGAGTGAGGCTCCCAATTCGCTTGTTCTCCAGGAGCAGGACATGGTCCCTACCCTCGGTCATTGGAGCCCATCCTTGTTGTAGGAGTGTATGGCTTCATAGGCTACAGATTGAAAGGTTGGGGAATGCCACAGAACCGTGCTGAAGAGTGATGTAGGAGTGGGAGCTCATAGGGAAGAAAATATTCAGGCAGCGTATAGAGAAATAGAGGCACAACTACCAGGACCATTTTGATCACAGTCTCCCTCCTTGGGTAGCTGAATGCCCCTGAAGGCTTGGAGTGTCTTGCTAGTTATTATGGACCTAAGTAAGGCAAGACCAGTGTGGGAACAAAGTTGGCCTTGGGAACTTTGAGTCTTTCAATCTCTAGTTAGTACTACCACTCATAACATAGAAACCTAAACTTCGATACGTTTACTTAAACGGAGGTCTACGTGACACACAATGTAATATGTGATGCAACAACTCTGGATGTTTCACCGTGATCGCCATAAGCGTAGCTCCCATCTGTTAATGTATGAGGCTATTACGATACCACAGGCTAGATTCCCTATGCTGTACCTTTGAGCCTTGTGATTTATTCATTCTATAACTGGAACCCTGAACTTCCCTCTCCCCTTCCCCCATTTTGTCCATCCCCCCACCTCCCCTCCCTTCTGGCAAGAGTCAAATCTCTGCATTTATGGGTGTGTTTCTGCTTTTGCTCTGTTTGTTCATTGATTCCCCTTTTTACATTCTACACAGAAGTGAAATCATAGAGGATTTGTCTTTCTCTGTCTGACTTATTTCACTTATCCTCATGCCATCTAGGTACATCCATGATGTTGCAGGTAGCAGGATCTCATTCTCATTTAGAGCTGCGTAATATTTCATTGTGTGTGTGTGTCTGCGTGTGTGTTTGTGTGTGTGTGGTATCCAAACAGTATTGTGGGTACTGGCGTACAAAATAGCCTCATTGCTCAGTGGAATAGAACCGCAAACCCAGGCATCAATCCACCACTGTATGGTCAGTTCATCTTCCACAAACAGGAAAGACTATCCAGTGGGGAAAAGGCAGTCTCTTCGCCAAATGGTGTTGGGACAACTGGACAAGCCACATGCCAAAGAATGAACCTGGACCAATTTCTGTACCATACACACAAATAAACTCAAAATGAATTAAAGACCTAAGTGTGAGGCTTGAAACCATAAAAAAAAAAAAAAATCCTTGAAGAGAGCACAGGCCGTCATTTCTGTAACTTTGGCTGTAGCAACATTTTACTATTTATGTCTCTTGAGCCAAGGGAAATAAAACAAGAATAAAGTTTGAGGACTACTTCAACCTACAAAGCTTTTGCACAGTAAAGGAAAGAGTCAAAACTGAAAGGCAACCTCTGGAATGGGAGAACAAATTTGGAAATATTTGGCAAATCCAGTAAAGGGTTAGTGTTCACAATGTCTAAAAACTTGATTCATGTCAACATCACCCCCCTCCAAAAAAGCCCAGTTTACAAATGAGCAGTACACATAACCAGACACTTTTCCAATGACAACATACAGATGGTCAACAGACACATGAAAAGATGCTCCCCCAAACTACAACGAGATACCACGTCACACCTGTCAGAATGGCTACACTCCAAGACACAAGAAGCAAGTGTTTGCGAGGATGTGGAGACTAAGGAAACCTCTTGCACCGTTGGTGGAAATGCAAATGGGTGCGGCCCCTGTGGAAAACAGTATGCAGGTTCCTCAAAAAATTAAAAACAGAACTCTCCTATGATCCAGTAATTGCACTACTGGATACTACCCAAGAGAATACAAAAACAAGAATTCCACGGGACACACGCACTCCTGTGTTTATTGCGGCATTATTTCCAACAGCCAGCGCAAGCGTCCATTGACAGCTGAGTGAACGAAGAAGAAGCCCTATATGAATGTATGTGTGTGTGTATATGTATATCCACACACACACACACACACACACACGCACACACACGCACACACACATGCACACACACACACACTGTAATATTACTCAACCATAAAACAATGCAATCTTGCCATTTGCAATCACCTGGATGGAGCCTGAGGGTAGTATGGTAAGCAAAGTCAGGGAAAGACAAATACCATATGATTTTACTCATGTAGCCCTTAAGAAGCAACAAACGAGCAAAGGGAGGAAACAAAAGGGGAGACAAACCAAGAAATAGGCTCTTACCTGCAGAGAAGAAACGGATGGTTGTGGAGAGGAGGTGAGTGGTGGGAGGGGTGAAAGAGATGATGGGGATGAAGGAGTGCCCTTGTCATGATGAGCACGGGGTGAGTATGGAGTTGGTGAATCACTATTTTGTACAACTTAAACTACTATAACTCTGGATGTTCCTATTACCGGAATTAAAATAAAACTTAATGACAAAACCAGAGGCCAACTTTTCATTATACCAAGAAACTTCGTGGAATAAACAGATAGGTGACCTTTCCCTTAACTTTTTTAAATTTTGTTTTTAAATGAATGAACATGTGTTTGTTGTATTTTTTTGCTCTAAAGGCTTTCCGACAAACCTGGTCCTGACGATTCATGGTCTACCTCATCTAGCCAAGACTTAGATTTTGGTACCAAGGTAAAGTACCCTCCTGTGAAACTCACTTTCCTGCTCTGAATTGAGTTTTCTCCCTTATTCACTCTGAAAATTTAAGAGGAGCCTGTGTATCATCATTTTATGTGTGTCATGGAAAGTTGGCAAGAACAAACCACTTTACAGATACATGACGCGTTGAATGTTTTGTTTTGTTTTGTTGTACTTTGGTAAATCCTACAGGTGGAGGCTGATAAAAGAATGGGCTGGAAAATATATAATGACCGTCAAATTATATTGGGACAAGCTTTCCCACAATGGAGGCAATATGACGTTTGCTTAAGGATAAGGATTCTTACTGTGATCGTAACATGACTGATAATACTCACGCCTAAATGAAACGTGATTGGGTCCAAGTATCTATTGTAGGTTGCCCCCCGCCCCGGGCAAGTTTTATTTTGGTGAGATACAGGATTTTCCTTTGGCTCTATCCTTTGTTCTACATTTAGAATAAAACCATATTAGAAAATGTAGAAATTTAGATGTTTACATTATTTCTCAACATTTACCTTACAAAGGTGTTCCCCTGTAGTTTTGAAATAACTCCATGAAGAGTAAGTTAAAATTGTGCATCTCCCCGAAGAATACGTATTTTGCTGAAAAGAGTAGCTCTATGGGCAGAGGCTCTTCATAGCCAAGGTGTCAAATTTCTAATTTCAGAAATCTTGCCCATTCTAGCTTTGAACACTATCTCCTCCTAGTCCTTGTGTCAGATTCTAAAATTTAAAGTTTCAGACATCTGATATTTATTTCAGTATTCATTTCAAAGCCCCTAAATCATGATAAGCTCCTGGAGGTTAGGAAACGCACTGGTTTGACTCCTGGAGCTCCTAAAATAAAGTCTTGCTTGGAAGAAGCAATGTCATGGTTTTTGAATGTGAACAAATGAGTAGGGAAATGGAATTCCGTAGAATGGAGTTTGAAAAGTAACAAAATACGCATGATATATCACAATTAAATATGTGAATTTAAAAAGTCAGGCTTCAGTTTATATTCCGTTTTAGTGTTTAACATGTATACACGCAAATGAATCCTATTGAGGCAATCAGGAGTTACATAAGAAAGAAGGTTACAGTATATTTTTAGTATCCTCCCATTGTGAGCTTAGAAGTGCAGGGAAAAAGTCGTCAGCCTTTGTTGGTTGAACCCCATCTGTGTCCCATTACCTACATCCTTTAAATGTTCCCATTTCTTCCTAGAATTCTCATTCCCAATTCTTTCTCCATAGTGAATGTTGACGTGTTAGGAACCTCTCTTTTTCTGTTCTTTTGTTAGTCTAGTAATAATTTCTAGCTTTTCGGAAGCGATAGATGCCAGGAATTGAACAATTTATTTATAGTGAAAAAAATTAAATTCTTTATTACAGTATTTATAACCAGATAACTGTAGAGTGATAAGAGTCAGTATTATTAGGGATATACTGTGAATCAAAGCCTCTCTTTTACATAAATATTATATACATAGATACATAGATGGATATGGATATAGATAGATAGATAGATAGATAGATAGATAGATATAGATAGATAGATATAGGTAGAGATATATATAATATACACATATATACACATATATTTACACTTATATATAAATACACACTTATATGTATACATATTTATGTACACCTATACGTACACACACACACACACACACACACACATACATATATATATATATATATATATATATATATATATATATATATATGTATATCACACATATATAAAGACATATATCTTTAAAAGGTTTAAAAGGGACTATTTTTCATAGTATATTCCCAATCCTACTTATGTACCTGTTGAAAAATGTATGTTGTTTCCACTTACCTTCTTTGGCTCACATTTTTCCTTTTCTTTTTTGTCTTAAGCTCATGCTTGATTGATTGGTCATTTGTTTTGTTTTGTTTTGTTTTGTTTTTTCCTTTTTCCCTCTTCTCAACCCATGCTTATTACGGTATTTTTAATTTTTTTTCAAAGTTTATTTATTTTTGAGACAGAGAGAGACACAGAGTGCAAGCGGGGTAGGGGCAGAGACAGAGAGACACACAGAATCCAAAGCAGGCTGCAGGCTCCGAGCTGTCAACACAGAGCTCAACGTGGGGCTGATAACCACAAACCGTGAGATCATGACTCATGAGCTGAAGGTGGATGCTGAACTGACTGTGCCACATATGTGTTCCCCGCACCGGGCTCGTTTTTAATGGTTTACCCCTACCCTAATTTGTCCTTGCAGAAACTATTTCTTTAGTGTCTGTTCTTTTAGTACATCACTGTCTGTCAACTCCATTGTCAACATATTGGTTATGGAATTCTACTGTCTGTGTGTGGTTTCCATCCAGGGCTCGTTGCCCCACAAGGTTTATTATTCTTGTTTTTCTCTTTCTTGGAAGGGGCTGAGATAAATGTTTTTGAAATGTTTGCATTTCTCTTGGAAAGGGAGGGAGAGAGAGAAAGAATGAGCAAGTGCTCGTTGTTGTGATCTGACAATATGCAAGGTATGATCTCAGTCCTTTTATATTTGTGGAGGGCTGTTTTGTGACCCAGGATGTCACTTGGAGACATTGGAGAATGTTCTATGTGCACTTAAGAAGAATGTGCGTTCTACTGCTGTTGGATGAAAAGATCTTAATATATCGGTGTTGATATCCATGTATATAAATGTATATATATGAGGCCAATATATATCTATGTATATCTGAATACATCTGGTCCAATGACACATTGGATCTGTGTTTCCTTACTGATTTTCTGCCTTGACGATCCGCCTTTTGCCATGAGTGGAGTCTTAAAGTCGTCTACAATCATGGTATTTGTATGTATACATTTAATCATGTTTGTGAGTAATCGATTCATATGTGTGGGCGTTTCACTTTGGGGGCATAAACACTTGCAATTGTTAGCTCCTCTTGATGGATAGACCCCTTAATTATGATCCAATGCCCTTCTGAATCTGTTACTACAGTCTCTGGTTTAAAATCTAGTCTGTCTGGTGGAAGTGTGGCGACTCCAGCTTTCTTTTGACTTCTAGTAGCATGATAGGTGGTTCCCCATACCTTCACTTTGAACCTGGAGGTGTCCTGGGGTCTAAAATCAGTGTCTTGTTGACAACATATAGATGGATCTTGTTGTTTGGTTTTGTTTTGTGTTTTACCCATTCTGATTCCCTGTGTCTTTTGATTGCGGCATTGAGTCCATTCCCATTCAGAGTGATTAGTTAAAGATATGGATTTAGTGTCATTGTGTTATCTGAAGGTTTCATGCTTTTGGTGAGGCCTCTGGTCCTTTGTAGTCTCTGCTGCTTTCCACTCACAGAGTCGCCCGTTAGGATCTCCCGCAGGGCTGGTTTAGTGGTCATGAACTCCATTAGGTTTTGTTTGTCTGGGAAAGCCTTTCTCTCTCTTTCTGTTCTAAATGTCAGCCTTGCCTGGGAAGGGATTCTTCGCCGCAGATGTTCCCATTCAGCACATTGACCGTTTCCTACCCCTCCCTTCTGCCCTGCCAAGTTTCTTTGGACAGGTCTGCTGCTACCCTTATGTGTCTTCCCTTGTCGATTAAGACCCGTTTGTCCCTAGCTGATTTCAGAATCCTCTCCTTATCTTTGTAGTTTTCCAGTTTCGCTATGGCATGTCGTGGTGTTGACCTGGGTTTGTTGATTTGGAAAGGAATTCTCTGTGCCGCCAGGACTTGGATGCCCGTTTCCTTCCCCAGATGAGGGAAGCTCTCAGCTATAAGTTGTTCAAAAAAAACCTTCTGCCCCTTTCTCTCACTCTTCTTCTTCTGGGACTCCTAGGATCTGGCTAATATTTCATCTCACTGAATCACCTAGGTCTCTAGTACCTGCCTCGTGATCTAGTCATTTCCTTCCTTTCCTTTCCCTGCTTCATCTTTGTCCACAATTGTATCTTCTGTTTCACGGATTCTGTCTGCTGCTTCTCCCGTCCTTGCTGTCACTGCATCTAGTTTACTTTGTATCTCCTTTACACCATTTCATGTTCAGCGTTCATCGTGACGATTCCTTAGGTCCTTGATCTCTGAAGCAGTAGATTGTCTGCTGTCTTCTATGCGTGGTTTCAAGCGCAACTATGCGTCTTATGAGTGTCATTCCAAAAATGTGCTCACATATATGGTTTCTGTCTCTTTTGAGCCCTTCTCTGGCTGTCCTTTCTTCCCGGAATTTTTTTGAGGGGAATTCTGCGATTTCGTCGTTTTGGCTAGATTCCTGCCCTTTATGTGTGTTAATAGCTTGTTCTGTGTCCCACACCTGCGAGTACTACTGTAATAAAAAGACCCCCTACACTGTCCAGGGCCTGGCAGTTGAACAAATTTTTTTTGAGTGTGTTGTGTGCACTCTTTCGGTGCGTCTTTGGCTGCTGTTCTCGCTACTTGGAGTGGCGGTTTGGGCCTTCCAACAGGTGTGCTTTGATTTGTTTGTTGAAGTAATCCTGGAAAAAAGGGGAAGAAGATGGGGAAGAATCCTTAGCCCAAACAAAAAGAGAAATGACTGGAGTTGAAAAAAAGACCAGGAAGTGACTCAAAGGAGCTAGAGGGCTTAATCCAGAAAGAGAGGGAGGAAAATGAAGAAGGAGATCTAGAAAAGTATAGAGAAAATGCACAATCAAACAAACAAAGAACCAGAACAGAGGATCAAAGGAAAAAAATATATAGATATATCTATAGATATATCTGTGTATAGATATATAGGTATATATTAAGATATAGAGATAAATGTAGATATATAATTAGCTTTGACCCACGTCAACTCGAGACTACTAGGCTGTTTCCAAAGGGAGAAGGGGAAAGAGGAGAGTAGAAAGAGAAAAAAGGGAAAAGAGAAGAAAGGGAAAGCAAAGGAAAGAAAAGATGGGCGCCTGGGTGGCTCAGTAGGTGAAGCGTCTGACTCTTGAATTTGGCTCACGTCATGTTGTCGCTGTTGGTGGGTTCGAAACCCCCAACAGGTTCTGCAGTGAGAGCATGGATCCTGCTCGGATTCTCTCTCTCTCCCTCTCTCTGCATCTCTTCTGCTTGATCACTCACTCTCTCTCTCAAAATGAAGAAATAAACATTAAAAAAGAAAAGGAAAGACAAAAGAATAATAACTCAAACGAAAACAAACAAACAAACAAACAAACAAACTAAGATAGAAAACCGGAGGAGAGTTGTCTATTGGTGCCTGGGACTGGTGGCTGTGCTGGTCTAGAGCAGGGGCTATCTGGTCCCATCAGTGTCAGTCTCACTCCTATAGAGAAGCAGTTACGAGGCACAGAGTGTCAGGGTTTGGTGTAATGGGCCTGCCTTCACTGAGGCTCACTGTCCATTCCCTGAAGCCCCACGATGTTGGTCATGGGGAGAGACATGGCGACACCCCATCTATCCTGCCCACACGAGGTGTCTCAAAACTCACTGTTTAGGCTATCCTCACGGAATAGCCTGGGGAGCCGGCTTGCCTTGCTGCACAGTCCCCTGTGCCACCTGAGTACTGAGCTGGGATTCAAAACCCTGCAGGATCCCGCTTTGCTCGGACCTGGTAGTGGAGTTGCGCCACTCTGCCCAGTGGACAGAGGGCCTCTGGCTCGTGCCTGCACGGTCTTTTTCCCTTGGGCAGGGCAATACCTCCCCTTTCCACCATACTCAAGGTGTTCTCTCCCAGTGTAGCCCTGAGATTGCTACCAAGCCTAGGGGCGGCTCCCTCCCCACCAGGCATGGGAGGTGGTAGCTTTGGTCGAGAGAAAGTGTGGCCACCTTGAAAATTCTGTTTTTTACCCTCTACGGCTGTTTTCCAAAGTAGAAACTGGCTCTCTGGACCTCTCCTTGGTCTGTGGTCCGGACAGGCTTTCTCATATCCAAATGCACTTGCCACAGCCTCTCTCTCTCTACCTTCCTTTCGTTTCTCCACCAAAGGCCTTCCCCCACTGCATGCCTGTGCTGCCCATTTTATTTCTCCCAATTCTCATACACACCCTTCTGTCCCGCCAAGCTGTCACTCTGCACCTGCGGAGATTTTTCTGTCCCTCTGCAGCCTGTATTCCTGGTATTCCAAGTGTTGTGACCTCAATACTGCTGTGTTTGAGGGACAAGGGAAATTCTGATCCCCTCCCCTGCCATCTTAACTCCCCCCTCCACCTTTTGCTTTGCTTTTCGCAATTGCAAAGTTGGGTGCCTAATCGACTAAGTCACCCAGGCCCCCCAAAGAATACTTGTTTTCCATGGGAAGATGTTCAAAGGCCAATAAAATGGCCCTTGTGTCCAGAAAAGAATGGCAAAGTTAGAATGGGTTTTTGATGTTCTCATTTGGGGCTATAATAAGTTCCCGTAAGCTCTTAGCGATGACATCATAAAGGTATACATTTGACCCTTGAACAAGATGCGTTTGGACTGTGGGAGTCCACATACATACAGATTTTTTTCAATAAATACAGTACCATCCTGTAAACATATTTTCTCTTCCTTATGATTTTCTTTTGCATCTTGGTTTTTTTTTTTTTTTTTAATTATTCATTTTGGGAGAGAGAGAGAGGACAGAGCACGTGAGTAGGGAAGTGGGGGCAGAGAGAGAATTTTCATCAGGCTCCACACTGTCAGCGTTCAACTCAGGAAGTATAGATCATGACCTGAGCCAAAGTCAAGAGCCTGACCCTGAACCGACAGTGCCACCCAGCACCCCTTCCTTACGAGTTTCTTAGTAACCTTTCCTTCAGTTTATAGTGTAAAAATACAGTATGTAATACATATAACAGGGAAAACATGCATTAATCGACTGTGTATATTGTTGGTAAGCTCAGCATTCCGTTATCCTAACTCTGACCTCCCATGCTCAGTTTACAGAGTCAATGGCCAAACTAGGCCGAAAAGGTAGATTAGACCTAGAGAGCATATACAAGCGATTCTGCTTTAATGTTCTGGTTTTCAATACATATATACTTTTTGATTTTTAAGTGTGATTGCTTTTAAAGTAGGAAATTCGGTAGGAATTTTTGTTTTTTTGATTTGGTTTTGAGGTTTCAAAAGATATTTGTGGATTTTCGAGGGCATGGCCATCAGAGCCCGTAACCCTTGCTTTGTTCAAGGGCCAACGGTATAGTGATTTGGTACTTTTGAGATCTTCTCAGTGAGATTAGTGTAAATGTTTTGACCTTAATTAATTGGTCCTTGTATACTGAGTACGTACCAAGCAGTTAGCTACTGAGTGTACAAGCGGAGGGTTTAGGTTGTTGTGGTCGGAGCAGAAAAGTAAGTCAACAGCAATCTGTTATAAGTCACTATAAAGGCTTCATCGGTAGGGAATGGACGATGTTAGTTGAGAGAATATTGGGGGCGTTTGTAGTGAGGATGAGGATGAGAGTGGGAGTGGGAATTTTGGTAGTCAGAAAAGATCTGAGAGTGGCAAAAGGTGCCAAGTGAAAGATGAGAAGGACCAGTCGTGTAGACCGTGGCGAGGGACATTCTGGACAGAGAGGACCACGGATCATCATTTTACTCCAACGTCTTAGAGTGACCAAGCTGTAGGAAGGCTCACTCCATCATCATCATCATTATTATTGTTGTTGTGTGTAAAAAAGAAAATGTGCATAGTGAAATGAGTGCTTGGCACATTTTAGGTGACTAAGACATACATGTTCTTATACTTGCCGTTTGAATGCTTACTACACATTCTGAAGAGTTCCATACCTATATCTACATTGTTTCTGCTACTAGTTCATCATAATTTTAAGAAAAGTTTTTCTTACTACTTTGCCATTCGATCCAACCCTTCTTTCGTCAAGAAAAAGGTCAAGCCTCTGTTTACCTAAACGAAGCAGCAGCTACGACAGTGTTTTGTTGATACACAGCATGATATACTCCAAAGTTTCTGATCATGTGAGGTATGAATTGACACTGAAACAAATGTCTGCCATTTTACTAGAAGCAGTTTTCATTTATAGCAAGTACACTTTTAAAGATTTTGTTTCAAAACTTATTTCACATGTCCTTTTATTTTGGTCAGGAATGCAAAGGAAGGGGTTTTGTTAGTTCCTTTTTGAAATCTGCATACAAGCCAGGCTTCTGCCTTTGAAAGTATTTATTCTGGCCTTCCATGATCAGTTTAGAGAGTCAATAGCCAAATGAAGATTCAAAGGGACGCTGAATCAAGAGAGCATATATGAGGTTTTGTATTTAAATGTTTTGGTGTTCAATACGGTTTTCTTATTTGCAAGTCTGATAGTTATTAAAATCATAAATTCAGATATTTTCTTGGAAAAGGATTAGGAAGTCTTCACGCAACTCATTACTGATGCTACTTTTAACAGTGTGTGTCTGAGAAGCCCAACAAAGATGTTCCTCATGTCTCTGGAGCTGTGGATCAGAAAGGGCAAAGTGTATTAAATGGACAAGTAGAAGGTAAGAACTGTATTTTATTCAAAGGTCATTTGACAGAATGTTGATTTCAAACAGGAATACTGATATATTCTAATATCTAAAGAAAACGGCCTGTTAAGTGCATAGGAAAGAGAAAGAGATGTGAAAAGGAGATAAGTTGCATATCGTATGTGGTGTCAGCAACAGATTAAATTGAGAGTGCCACCAAAGGACCTAAATGGCTAGTTCCCTTTCAACACACTGGAAGGCCTAAGGAACCTCAGGAAAGAAGAGACGAGCCAAACAGGGAATGATGTGAATGGCGGAGACTACAGGGAGTAAATGAAGGAAAGTAAGCCGGTGTGTATTGTGTTTCTACTGGAAGGTGGTAAAATACACTAGTCCTTTAAAGGGAAGAGCAGACTATTTGAAGTGCAGCAACACTATCAGGTGAGCTTCTCGTACCAGAATTTGTCAGAGTAGTATCCCCAAATGTCCCCACTCTTACTGTGATCCTCACTGTTGGCAAGACATTAAGGACTGACCTAGCTGATGATGCAGAGTTATGTCCTAACTACCATGGGTGAACGAACATAAGCATTTGTAGTCAGTGATAAATGTATATACGTTAATGCCATATAAAATGGGGGTACTTCATACGGTAGTATCATTTAGGGCAAAATAAGAGAATTGGAAGGAGGGTCAGATAGGGAGACATCAAGATAACTCATCTGACATTTTGGATGCCGTATTTGTGAGTTTTGATTATTTTGGCGATAACTGCCTCTAATAGGTGAACTATATTTTTAATGTTCTAGGAACATAAGGAAAAGAAACAAAAGAACACTATAATCAGTAGTATGTTTTCATATTCTGTCTGACAGTTCTGATTGTTGTAGAATGATCCCTGTTACTTCTTTGATTCCTATCTGCCAGAAAAATGAACTAAGTCCTAGGTAGTTGGAGAAAATTAACTGACTTTTCATATTTCAGAGAACTTTTATATGGTAGAACATAGGGGCAATCACCAGGATTTGCTCTCTCTCTCTGTTTTTTTTTTTTTTTTTTTTTTCAGAGTAAAATAAGATTGTTGCTTGTTTCACACTTTCTGACATCATGATTTCATCTATTCCTTTTAAACCTTTCTTCAAATGGATATGTAGGGATGTAGGAATTTTCAAGGCAAACACCAAGAAAAGAGATTCCAGGAAAGGTATTCTGTGACATAACCTTCTGACTGTAACCACGTGAAAGACATCAACCGAAACAATAAAATTCCATATAATGCAGTTGTGTTAGAGGCATCCCAATGACACCCAGATTTGATTATTCACTAGAAGAGCTCACAGGACTCAGCATATAGTTGTAGTCATGCGTGTGGCTTGGTATGGGGACAGGCTAGAAAGGCCAATGAGCACCGAGCAATGGTGCATGGGGTGAAGGCCAGAGGAAACCAAGCGCAGGCTTCCAGCAATCCTTTCTCTATGGAGTTAGCAGGATGTGCTAAATTCCTCCATCATGAAATTAGGACAGCACAAGTGAAATGTTGTCTGCCAGTACGAGGCTTATGGATACTCAGTGCCCGAGGTTTTCATCAAATGCTAATCACATAGGCATCTTCTCCTTAGCATGTCCCAAAATTCCAGGTTTCCACCAAGGAAATCAAGTGTACAGCCTTAAGGACATTGCTTGTACCAGCACTTAGGCACAGTGAACCACTCTTAACCAGCTAGGGAATGGTGGGAACCCTCCTTAAATCCAAGATCCCAGGGAACAACCAAGGGCCAGTCATTCAAGTAGGATGTTCTGAGGGTAGCCATCTTTGGCCTGCTGGATGAAATCTGTTCTGCATAGGAATTATAGCCCTGACGTCATTTTTGGTGGTGTCTTCAAATTTTGTTTTACTAGCAAGTAACATGATGGTTACCATGGTACTGGTTTCAGTTTCATCATCCATATGAAGTAGGTATTTGTATAAAAATTACTAGGGCAATATGAGGTCATTATAATCTCTTTTTTTTATGTGATTAAGCTTTCATTATGATTCTGAGGTATGATCAACATAATGATTTTTGATTTAAAATTAGAATGAAAATCTCGTAATTATATGGAAAACCCAGGTTTGATTCCTATGGTGCTGAACCCCTGTTTATAGGTATAAGATTTTGGATCATATTCATCAATTGTTTTGTTGCCTAAGTATACAAATAACTGTTGTATTTTTGTGTTTTGTTTATGCATTTTCATACACTTCCAAATGGGAGACAGTACCCCTATTGTGTTACTTTGATCTCTATTTTAATGTTCAAGGTGACTGTATCATGAGTTAGTATATGCTAAGAGTAGCTTCAATGGAAACCATATTTTGTTGTTTTTGTTGTTTCATACATTTAGTAAGCCTGATGTTTTACATCAGTTTTAAGTTCACAGCAAAATATAATAGGAAGTACAGAGTCTCCATATACCATACCATGCTCCCGTACACGCCTAGCCTCCCCTGTTGTTAACATCTTGCACGACAGTGGTCCATTTTGAGTAGGAATTTTTTTTTTTCAGTTCCTTGGTTGAGTTTTGAGCGAGAGAGCATGCATGCGTGTGAGCAGCCAAGGGGCAGAGGGAGAGGGGGGAAAGAATCCTGTGCTGTCAGCCCAGAGCCTGATGCAGGACTTGATCCCATGAACTGTGAGATCATGACCTGAGCTCAGATCCAGAGTTGGACGCTGAACCAACTGAGCCACCCAGGCACCCTGACAACAGTGGTGCATTTTCTCTGGACACGAACTCTTCATTTGGAGGCCAAGTCTCTAATTTGCATTAGTGTTCAGCCTTGGTGTTATACATTCTATGAGTCTTAACAAAGGTGTAATGATGTGAATCCACCTTTGTGGTACCGTGTGAAAGAGTTCCACTGCCTGAAAAGTCCTCTGTGCTGTGCCCGTTTCTCCCTACATTCACCCCAACCCTTAGCTCCATAGCCTTGCTCTTTCCAGGTGTCATGTAGTTAGAATCATAGAGTGGATGTCTTTGAATGTTTAGAAAGTGAAAATATCCTGGTAATTGAATGTAGGCATTCAAGATATTCTTTGCCCTTTGTTTTGTTTAGTTGCTCATCAGTAGAGGATCTGATGACCTCTGCCTTCCATGACAAAAAGTATGATTTCTCTAGATGTGTGTCACCTAATGGGGAGGGTTGAGAAAAATGACCTCATGAACCACTACAGAGCACTCACATTGGGATCATCCTCCTCTGTGATGTGCGGTGGGTCTAGATAGACTCTCTAGCAATGGAAGGAGACAGCCTCAAGAGGTTAGAACTATATCAAAGTGGAATGCCAAATCTTTCCTTCTTACGTTGCCATTGGAAATAAGACGAGGGAGAGTCTGTTTGCTATGGTTTGGCCATGCTGCAAAGTACAATAGCTATAGAGCACACTTTGTGAGGGGGTGTTTCCTCCTAAAACTGAAGAGTGTCTGTTGAAGAGCTGGGGAGGTTCTGCCGTGTTACAGCAAAACAAAGATACTCTCTTTCAACTCCTCTAGTACTGAAAGTCCAGAAAAATCATGCTAGTTTCAGTCTGACATTGTCAGCTCATGATAATCATTCTCCTAACGATACCAGTTTCCTCCAGTGTCACAGTGTCGGTCAGTGATGGCCATTGTAAACATCAGTCCCCCTGTAGGTGTCAAATTCTGATAAAACCCATTCTTGCTCTTGGTCAATATAGAGGAGAAAGTAAGATTTCTTAGTGCTTTAAGCCTACGAATGGTATAATTACCATTCAGTGTAGTGTGGTTTCCAGGTGTGGTCCCAAAGCAATACTTTTTAACAAATCATAAGCCGTACACTTGTAATTTTCCTCTATTTTTCGATTGTTGATTTAACATGTATTTTGCTTTCATCTTTAGGAGCAGATAAGAATGCTGAGGAAGATTCTATAGCCAGGTAGGATATTTATGGATTTGTAAAAATGACATTTGCTGGGGCACCCGGGTGGCTCAGTCGGTTAAGGGTGTGACTCTTGATTTCAACTCAGGTTTGTGAGTTCAAGCCCCCCGTCGGGTTTTGCGCTCACAGCCTCCTTAGGATATCTTTCCCGACTTCTGTGGGCACTCACTCTTAAAGTATAAAGGAATGAAATGAAATGAAACGGATAATGAAAGGAAAGGGAAGGGAATGAATGAACTGAAAATTATGTGTCTCCTAAGGGAACGCAGAGAACAAAAGCAGTTGTTGCGTGTTCTACACTGGACCAGACACTATATCCTATGGGTAACATCTGTTCAGTTATATAGTCATTGTATAGCTTTGCCAAGTAGCTGTGCTGTTGTAGCCTACATTTTATTACTTTGGCAACTGTGGTTCAGGGAGGTTGACGACTCGACCATGATTCCATAGTTAACGGGTAGCTGAGGGGCTTTGCCCATCAGCCCGTGAAGCTTCCACATCCATTCCCTGGTTCCTCAGCAGCACTGAGATGAGGATACAGATCCTAGGGCAGATCAACTCAGAATGTCAAAGGTAATGATGTCGGAACACTAATTTAGGGTTTGCTTAAGAACCCAGGTTAGTCCAAGCATTTGGCCTCATATATTTGACCACTAGTGCCAACCAAAGTCATTAGTGCAGTGGTAACTAGTCCCTTGTTTTTACCATCCGAGATTTTAGGGTGGTTGTCAGCTATGGCCATGGTGTCAAGGCTTTTCCATAAAAAGCAAGATGTCATCAGGCAACTCCTTACATGTAGTGATATCCCCTCTTCTTGAGACAAATGAGTTTTCTGTAAGGGAAGGATATTTAGTTGTAGACCATGTTACATTAACTAAACTCACTCTCTATTTCGAGGATATTGCTATATGATTCTCTGTTGCCTAAGTTCCCAGGCTGGTTTCCCTTTGGGCTAGTATCCTTGTCTAGTTCTAGGAATCTTTTCGGGTTTTTTTGGATTTTTTTTTTTTCCAATGACTTTTTGTTCTGTGTTTTTGCCTTTTGACTTTCTTCTCTTTTTTCCTTGGTATTTCTTCTTTTTTTTTTCCAATAATTTCCCTACTTCTGCCATTTAAGGACTCTCCATTATTCCAGAGGCCAAATCAAAAGCACTTAGAGTCTCCAGATTTAGGGAACCTCAGAGATTAATTCCTCAAAACACCCTCTGGTCCGTCAACCTATGTTTCACCTCCTTGCCCAATGGTTGTTTCCCTGGAGAATTGGAAACTCAAAAGAGATTGAAGTGACCTATTTGGATATGATAAGTGACAGAAATGCGATTTAAATTCTGGTTTTCTTTCTTTCTTTCCTTCCTTCTTTTTTGTCTTGATCTTGCAGGCAACTGTTTTAATAATAGAAGGCTGGGGAGTGGGTCTAATGAATAGAGTGAAGGAGGGTAAGAATCGAATTAGCAGAGGAGACCAGGTTTCAAGGAGAACAACACTGAGTTGGTTAGGAATACGAGTTTGAGAAAAGATGTCAGAATTTGGGGGGTTATGCCAAGTGAGATAAAGGTGAATGACAGGAATGAAGGACCCAGGATTAGGGGAGTTGTTTAGAAAGGCATATTCAAATAGAGAGTTCAAGAGGGTCGTGATCAGTTTTCTGCTTTTGTGTGTGTTGGTTTCATTAAAGGTGCGAGCATACCTCAGATTTTCTGATGAGAGAGATTAAAAATCATTTGAGCTTCTGGGAAGAGTCTGTTTACAGCAGATAGAAATATGATATCCCCTACTTCCACCCCAACTGAGGGAGGATAGCTTAGATCCTCTCAAGGAATTGGGGGTGGGGGTGAAGATTCCGAACATCAGAGATGTATGGCCCAAGGCAAGCTGTCTCCTCACTCCACCTCTTTTCCTAAATCTGTGATGCCCTTCCCATGTACTTGTAGGGCTGGGCAGGGGTAGGTCTGACTTGTGAAATCAGCAAGGGAGCTTCATCTGGATCGGTGGTAACATGCCTATGTTGAGGTGACTGTGTGGATGAGTGAGGCTCCCAATTCGCTTGTTCTCCAGGAGCAGGACATGGTCCCTACCCTCGGTCATTGGAGCCCATCCTTGTTGTAGGAGTGTATGGCTTCATAGGCTACAGATTGAAAGGTTGGGGAATGCCACAGAACCGTGCTGAAGAGTGATGTAGGAGTGGGAGCTCATAGGGAAGAAAATATTCAGGCAGCGTATAGAGAAATAGAGGCACAACTACCAGGACCATTTTGATCACAGTCTCCCTCCTTGGGTAGCTGAATGCCCCTGAAGGCTTGGAGTGTCTTGCTAGTTATTATGGACCTAAGTAAGGCAAGACCAGTGTGGGAACAAAGTTGGCCTTGGGAACTTTGAGTCTTTCAATCTCTAGTTAGTACTACCACTCATAACATAGAAACCTAAACTTCGATACGTTTACTTAAACGGAGGTCTACGTGACACACAATGTAATATGTGATGCAACAACTCTGGATGTTTCACCGTGATCGCCATAAGCGTAGCTCCCATCTGTTAATGTATGAGGCTATTACGATACCACAGGCTAGATTCCCTATGCTGTACCTTTGAGCCTTGTGATTTATTCATTCTATAACTGGAACCCTGAACTTCCCTCTCCCCTTCCCCCATTTTGTCCATCCCCCCACCTCCCCTCCCTTCTGGCAAGAGTCAAATCTCTGCATTTATGGGTGTGTTTCTGCTTTTGCTCTGTTTGTTCATTGATTCCCCTTTTTACATTCTACACAGAAGTGAAATCATAGAGGATTTGTCTTTCTCTGTCTGACTTATTTCACTTATCCTCATGCCATCTAGGTACATCCATGATGTTGCAGGTAGCAGGATCTCATTCTCATTTAGAGCTGCGTAATATTTCATTGTGTGTGTGTGTCTGCGTGTGTGTTTGTGTGTGTGTGGTATCCAAACAGTATTGTGGGTACTGGCGTACAAAATAGCCTCATTGCTCAGTGGAATAGAACCGCAAACCCAGGCATCAATCCACCACTGTATGGTCAGTTCATCTTCCACAAACAGGAAAGACTATCCAGTGGGGAAAAGGCAGTCTCTTCGCCAAATGGTGTTGGGACAACTGGACAAGCCACATGCCAAAGAATGAACCTGGACCAATTTCTGTACCATACACACAAATAAACTCAAAATGAATTAAAGACCTAAGTGTGAGGCTTGAAACCATAAAAAAAAAAAAAAATCCTTGAAGAGAGCACAGGCCGTCATTTCTGTAACTTTGGCTGTAGCAACATTTTACTATTTATGTCTCTTGAGCCAAGGGAAATAAAACAAGAATAAAGTTTGAGGACTACTTCAACCTACAAAGCTTTTGCACAGTAAAGGAAAGAGTCAAAACTGAAAGGCAACCTCTGGAATGGGAGAACAAATTTGGAAATATTTGGCAAATCCAGTAAAGGGTTAGTGTTCACAATGTCTAAAAACTTGATTCATGTCAACATCACCCCCCTCCAAAAAAGCCCAGTTTACAAATGAGCAGTACACATAACCAGACACTTTTCCAATGACAACATACAGATGGTCAACAGACACATGAAAAGATGCTCCCCCAAACTACAACGAGATACCACGTCACACCTGTCAGAATGGCTACACTCCAAGACACAAGAAGCAAGTGTTTGCGAGGATGTGGAGACTAAGGAAACCTCTTGCACCGTTGGTGGAAATGCAAATGGGTGCGGCCCCTGTGGAAAACAGTATGCAGGTTCCTCAAAAAATTAAAAACAGAACTCTCCTATGATCCAGTAATTGCACTACTGGATACTACCCAAGAGAATACAAAAACAAGAATTCCACGGGACACACGCACTCCTGTGTTTATTGCGGCATTATTTCCAACAGCCAGCGCAAGCGTCCATTGACAGCTGAGTGAACGAAGAAGAAGCCCTATATGAATGTATGTGTGTGTGTATATGTATATCCACACACACACACACACACACACACGCACACACACGCACACACACATGCACACACACACACACACTGTAATATTACTCAACCATAAAACAATGCAATCTTGCCATTTGCAATCACCTGGATGGAGCCTGAGGGTAGTATGGTAAGCAAAGTCAGGGAAAGACAAATACCATATGATTTTACTCATGTAGCCCTTAAGAAGCAACAAACGAGCAAAGGGAGGAAACAAAAGGGGAGACAAACCAAGAAATAGGCTCTTACCTGCAGAGAAGAAACGGATGGTTGTGGAGAGGAGGTGAGTGGTGGGAGGGGTGAAAGAGATGATGGGGATGAAGGAGTGCCCTTGTCATGATGAGCACGGGGTGAGTATGGAGTTGGTGAATCACTATTTTGTACAACTTAAACTACTATAACTCTGGATGTTCCTATTACCGGAATTAAAATAAAACTTAATGACAAAACCAGAGGCCAACTTTTCATTATACCAAGAAACTTCGTGGAATAAACAGATAGGTGACCTTTCCCTTAACTTTTTTAAATTTTGTTTTTAAATGAATGAACATGTGTTTGTTGTATTTTTTTGCTCTAAAGGCTTTCCGACAAACCTGGTCCTGACGATTCATGGTCTACCTCATCTAGCCAAGACTTAGATTTTGGTACCAAGGTAAAGTACCCTCCTGTGAAACTCACTTTCCTGCTCTGAATTGAGTTTTCTCCCTTATTCACTCTGAAAATTTAAGAGGAGCCTGTGTATCATCATTTTATGTGTGTCATGGAAAGTTGGCAAGAACAAACCACTTTACAGATACATGACGCGTTGAATGTTTTGTTTTGTTTTGTTGTACTTTGGTAAATCCTACAGGTGGAGGCTGATAAAAGAATGGGCTGGAAAATATATAATGACCGTCAAATTATATTGGGACAAGCTTTCCCACAATGGAGGCAATATGACGTTTGCTTAAGGATAAGGATTCTTACTGTGATCGTAACATGACTGATAATACTCACGCCTAAATGAAACGTGATTGGGTCCAAGTATCTATTGTAGGTTGCCCCCCGCCCCGGGCAAGTTTTATTTTGGTGAGATACAGGATTTTCCTTTGGCTCTATCCTTTGTTCTACATTTAGAATAAAACCATATTAGAAAATGTAGAAATTTAGATGTTTACATTATTTCTCAACATTTACCTTACAAAGGTGTTCCCCTGTAGTTTTGAAATAACTCCATGAAGAGTAAGTTAAAATTGTGCATCTCCCCGAAGAATACGTATTTTGCTGAAAAGAGTAGCTCTATGGGCAGAGGCTCTTCATAGCCAAGGTGTCAAATTTCTAATTTCAGAAATCTTGCCCATTCTAGCTTTGAACACTATCTCCTCCTAGTCCTTGTGTCAGATTCTAAAATTTAAAGTTTCAGACATCTGATATTTATTTCAGTATTCATTTCAAAGCCCCTAAATCATGATAAGCTCCTGGAGGTTAGGAAACGCACTGGTTTGACTCCTGGAGCTCCTAAAATAAAGTCTTGCTTGGAAGAAGCAATGTCATGGTTTTTGAATGTGAACAAATGAGTAGGGAAATGGAATTCCGTAGAATGGAGTTTGAAAAGTAACAAAATACGCATGATATATCACAATTAAATATGTGAATTTAAAAAGTCAGGCTTCAGTTTATATTCCGTTTTAGTGTTTAACATGTATACACGCAAATGAATCCTATTGAGGCAATCAGGAGTTACATAAGAAAGAAGGTTACAGTATATTTTTAGTATCCTCCCATTGTGAGCTTAGAAGTGCAGGGAAAAAGTCGTCAGCCTTTGTTGGTTGAACCCCATCTGTGTCCCATTACCTACATCCTTTAAATGTTCCCATTTCTTCCTAGAATTCTCATTCCCAATTCTTTCTCCATAGTGAATGTTGACGTGTTAGGAACCTCTCTTTTTCTGTTCTTTTGTTAGTCTAGTAATAATTTCTAGCTTTTCGGAAGCGATAGATGCCAGGAATTGAACAATTTATTTATAGTGAAAAAAATTAAATTCTTTATTACAGTATTTATAACCAGATAACTGTAGAGTGATAAGAGTCAGTATTATTAGGGATATACTGTGAATCAAAGCCTCTCTTTTACATAAATATTATATACATAGATACATAGATGGATATGGATATAGATAGATAGATAGATAGATAGATAGATATAGATAGATAGATAGATATAGGTAGAGATATATATAATATACACATATATACACATATATTTACACTTATATATAAATACACACTTATATGTATACATATTTATGTACACCTATACGTACACACACACACACACACACACACACATACATATATATATATATATATATATATATATATATATATATATGTATATCACACATATATAAAGACATATATCTTTAAAAGGTTTAAAAGGGACTATTTTTCATAGTATATTCCCAATCCTACTTATGTACCTGTTGAAAAATGTATGTTGTTTCCACTTACCTTCTTTGGCTCACATTTTTCCTTTTCTTTTTTGTCTTAAGCTCATGCTTGATTGATTGGTCATTTGTTTTGTTTTGTTTTGTTTTGTTTTTTCCTTTTTCCCTCTTCTCAACCCATGCTTATTACGGTATTTTTAATTTTTTTTCAAAGTTTATTTATTTTTGAGACAGAGAGAGACACAGAGTGCAAGCGGGGTAGGGGCAGAGACAGAGAGACACACAGAATCCAAAGCAGGCTGCAGGCTCCGAGCTGTCAACACAGAGCTCAACGTGGGGCTGATAACCACAAACCGTGAGATCATGACTCATGAGCTGAAGGTGGATGCTGAACTGACTGTGCCACATATGTGTTCCCCGCACCGGGCTCGTTTTTAATGGTTTACCCCTACCCTAATTTGTCCTTGCAGAAACTATTTCTTTAGTGTCTGTTCTTTTAGTACATCACTGTCTGTCAACTCCATTGTCAACATATTGGTTATGGAATTCTACTGTCTGTGTGTGGTTTCCATCCAGGGCTCGTTGCCCCACAAGGTTTATTATTCTTGTTTTTCTCTTTCTTGGAAGGGGCTGAGATAAATGTTTTTGAAATGTTTGCATTTCTCTTGGAAAGGGAGGGAGAGAGAGAAAGAATGAGCAAGTGCTCGTTGTTGTGATCTGACAATATGCAAGGTATGATCTCAGTCCTTTTATATTTGTGGAGGGCTGTTTTGTGACCCAGGATGTCACTTGGAGACATTGGAGAATGTTCTATGTGCACTTAAGAAGAATGTGCGTTCTACTGCTGTTGGATGAAAAGATCTTAATATATCGGTGTTGATATCCATGTATATAAATGTATATATATGAGGCCAATATATATCTATGTATATCTGAATACATCTGGTCCAATGACACATTGGATCTGTGTTTCCTTACTGATTTTCTGCCTTGACGATCCGCCTTTTGCCATGAGTGGAGTCTTAAAGTCGTCTACAATCATGGTATTTGTATGTATACATTTAATCATGTTTGTGAGTAATCGATTCATATGTGTGGGCGTTTCACTTTGGGGGCATAAACACTTGCAATTGTTAGCTCCTCTTGATGGATAGACCCCTTAATTATGATCCAATGCCCTTCTGAATCTGTTACTACAGTCTCTGGTTTAAAATCTAGTCTGTCTGGTGGAAGTGTGGCGACTCCAGCTTTCTTTTGACTTCTAGTAGCATGATAGGTGGTTCCCCATACCTTCACTTTGAACCTGGAGGTGTCCTGGGGTCTAAAATCAGTGTCTTGTTGACAACATATAGATGGATCTTGTTGTTTGGTTTTGTTTTGTGTTTTACCCATTCTGATTCCCTGTGTCTTTTGATTGCGGCATTGAGTCCATTCCCATTCAGAGTGATTAGTTAAAGATATGGATTTAGTGTCATTGTGTTATCTGAAGGTTTCATGCTTTTGGTGAGGCCTCTGGTCCTTTGTAGTCTCTGCTGCTTTCCACTCACAGAGTCGCCCGTTAGGATCTCCCGCAGGGCTGGTTTAGTGGTCATGAACTCCATTAGGTTTTGTTTGTCTGGGAAAGCCTTTCTCTCTCTTTCTGTTCTAAATGTCAGCCTTGCCTGGGAAGGGATTCTTCGCCGCAGATGTTCCCATTCAGCACATTGACCGTTTCCTACCCCTCCCTTCTGCCCTGCCAAGTTTCTTTGGACAGGTCTGCTGCTACCCTTATGTGTCTTCCCTTGTCGATTAAGACCCGTTTGTCCCTAGCTGATTTCAGAATCCTCTCCTTATCTTTGTAGTTTTCCAGTTTCGCTATGGCATGTCGTGGTGTTGACCTGGGTTTGTTGATTTGGAAAGGAATTCTCTGTGCCGCCAGGACTTGGATGCCCGTTTCCTTCCCCAGATGAGGGAAGCTCTCAGCTATAAGTTGTTCAAAAAAAACCTTCTGCCCCTTTCTCTCACTCTTCTTCTTCTGGGACTCCTAGGATCTGGCTAATATTTCATCTCACTGAATCACCTAGGTCTCTAGTACCTGCCTCGTGATCTAGTCATTTCCTTCCTTTCCTTTCCCTGCTTCATCTTTGTCCACAATTGTATCTTCTGTTTCACGGATTCTGTCTGCTGCTTCTCCCGTCCTTGCTGTCACTGCATCTAGTTTACTTTGTATCTCCTTTACACCATTTCATGTTCAGCGTTCATCGTGACGATTCCTTAGGTCCTTGATCTCTGAAGCAGTAGATTGTCTGCTGTCTTCTATGCGTGGTTTCAAGCGCAACTATGCGTCTTATGAGTGTCATTCCAAAAATGTGCTCACATATATGGTTTCTGTCTCTTTTGAGCCCTTCTCTGGCTGTCCTTTCTTCCCGGAATTTTTTTGAGGGGAATTCTGCGATTTCGTCGTTTTGGCTAGATTCCTGCCCTTTATGTGTGTTAATAGCTTGTTCTGTGTCCCACACCTGCGAGTACTACTGTAATAAAAAGACCCCCTACACTGTCCAGGGCCTGGCAGTTGAACAAATTTTTTTTGAGTGTGTTGTGTGCACTCTTTCGGTGCGTCTTTGGCTGCTGTTCTCGCTACTTGGAGTGGCGGTTTGGGCCTTCCAACAGGTGTGCTTTGATTTGTTTGTTGAAGTAATCCTGGAAAAAAGGGGAAGAAGATGGGGAAGAATCCTTAGCCCAAACAAAAAGAGAAATGACTGGAGTTGAAAAAAAGACCAGGAAGTGACTCAAAGGAGCTAGAGGGCTTAATCCAGAAAGAGAGGGAGGAAAATGAAGAAGGAGATCTAGAAAAGTATAGAGAAAATGCACAATCAAACAAACAAAGAACCAGAACAGAGGATCAAAGGAAAAAAATATATAGATATATCTATAGATATATCTGTGTATAGATATATAGGTATATATTAAGATATAGAGATAAATGTAGATATATAATTAGCTTTGACCCACGTCAACTCGAGACTACTAGGCTGTTTCCAAAGGGAGAAGGGGAAAGAGGAGAGTAGAAAGAGAAAAAAGGGAAAAGAGAAGAAAGGGAAAGCAAAGGAAAGAAAAGATGGGCGCCTGGGTGGCTCAGTAGGTGAAGCGTCTGACTCTTGAATTTGGCTCACGTCATGTTGTCGCTGTTGGTGGGTTCGAAACCCCCAACAGGTTCTGCAGTGAGAGCATGGATCCTGCTCGGATTCTCTCTCTCTCCCTCTCTCTGCATCTCTTCTGCTTGATCACTCACTCTCTCTCTCAAAATGAAGAAATAAACATTAAAAAAGAAAAGGAAAGACAAAAGAATAATAACTCAAACGAAAACAAACAAACAAACAAACAAACAAACTAAGATAGAAAACCGGAGGAGAGTTGTCTATTGGTGCCTGGGACTGGTGGCTGTGCTGGTCTAGAGCAGGGGCTATCTGGTCCCATCAGTGTCAGTCTCACTCCTATAGAGAAGCAGTTACGAGGCACAGAGTGTCAGGGTTTGGTGTAATGGGCCTGCCTTCACTGAGGCTCACTGTCCATTCCCTGAAGCCCCACGATGTTGGTCATGGGGAGAGACATGGCGACACCCCATCTATCCTGCCCACACGAGGTGTCTCAAAACTCACTGTTTAGGCTATCCTCACGGAATAGCCTGGGGAGCCGGCTTGCCTTGCTGCACAGTCCCCTGTGCCACCTGAGTACTGAGCTGGGATTCAAAACCCTGCAGGATCCCGCTTTGCTCGGACCTGGTAGTGGAGTTGCGCCACTCTGCCCAGTGGACAGAGGGCCTCTGGCTCGTGCCTGCACGGTCTTTTTCCCTTGGGCAGGGCAATACCTCCCCTTTCCACCATACTCAAGGTGTTCTCTCCCAGTGTAGCCCTGAGATTGCTACCAAGCCTAGGGGCGGCTCCCTCCCCACCAGGCATGGGAGGTGGTAGCTTTGGTCGAGAGAAAGTGTGGCCACCTTGAAAATTCTGTTTTTTACCCTCTACGGCTGTTTTCCAAAGTAGAAACTGGCTCTCTGGACCTCTCCTTGGTCTGTGGTCCGGACAGGCTTTCTCATATCCAAATGCACTTGCCACAGCCTCTCTCTCTCTACCTTCCTTTCGTTTCTCCACCAAAGGCCTTCCCCCACTGCATGCCTGTGCTGCCCATTTTATTTCTCCCAATTCTCATACACACCCTTCTGTCCCGCCAAGCTGTCACTCTGCACCTGCGGAGATTTTTCTGTCCCTCTGCAGCCTGTATTCCTGGTATTCCAAGTGTTGTGACCTCAATACTGCTGTGTTTGAGGGACAAGGGAAATTCTGATCCCCTCCCCTGCCATCTTAACTCCCCCCTCCACCTTTTGCTTTGCTTTTCGCAATTGCAAAGTTGGGTGCCTAATCGACTAAGTCACCCAGGCCCCCCAAAGAATACTTGTTTTCCATGGGAAGATGTTCAAAGGCCAATAAAATGGCCCTTGTGTCCAGAAAAGAATGGCAAAGTTAGAATGGGTTTTTGATGTTCTCATTTGGGGCTATAATAAGTTCCCGTAAGCTCTTAGCGATGACATCATAAAGGTATACATTTGACCCTTGAACAAGATGCGTTTGGACTGTGGGAGTCCACATACATACAGATTTTTTTCAATAAATACAGTACCATCCTGTAAACATATTTTCTCTTCCTTATGATTTTCTTTTGCATCTTGGTTTTTTTTTTTTTTTTTAATTATTCATTTTGGGAGAGAGAGAGAGGACAGAGCACGTGAGTAGGGAAGTGGGGGCAGAGAGAGAATTTTCATCAGGCTCCACACTGTCAGCGTTCAACTCAGGAAGTATAGATCATGACCTGAGCCAAAGTCAAGAGCCTGACCCTGAACCGACAGTGCCACCCAGCACCCCTTCCTTACGAGTTTCTTAGTAACCTTTCCTTCAGTTTATAGTGTAAAAATACAGTATGTAATACATATAACAGGGAAAACATGCATTAATCGACTGTGTATATTGTTGGTAAGCTCAGCATTCCGTTATCCTAACTCTGACCTCCCATGCTCAGTTTACAGAGTCAATGGCCAAACTAGGCCGAAAAGGTAGATTAGACCTAGAGAGCATATACAAGCGATTCTGCTTTAATGTTCTGGTTTTCAATACATATATACTTTTTGATTTTTAAGTGTGATTGCTTTTAAAGTAGGAAATTCGGTAGGAATTTTTGTTTTTTTGATTTGGTTTTGAGGTTTCAAAAGATATTTGTGGATTTTCGAGGGCATGGCCATCAGAGCCCGTAACCCTTGCTTTGTTCAAGGGCCAACGGTATAGTGATTTGGTACTTTTGAGATCTTCTCAGTGAGATTAGTGTAAATGTTTTGACCTTAATTAATTGGTCCTTGTATACTGAGTACGTACCAAGCAGTTAGCTACTGAGTGTACAAGCGGAGGGTTTAGGTTGTTGTGGTCGGAGCAGAAAAGTAAGTCAACAGCAATCTGTTATAAGTCACTATAAAGGCTTCATCGGTAGGGAATGGACGATGTTAGTTGAGAGAATATTGGGGGCGTTTGTAGTGAGGATGAGGATGAGAGTGGGAGTGGGAATTTTGGTAGTCAGAAAAGATCTGAGAGTGGCAAAAGGTGCCAAGTGAAAGATGAGAAGGACCAGTCGTGTAGACCGTGGCGAGGGACATTCTGGACAGAGAGGACCACGGATCATCATTTTACTCCAACGTCTTAGAGTGACCAAGCTGTAGGAAGGCTCACTCCATCATCATCATCATTATTATTGTTGTTGTGTGTAAAAAAGAAAATGTGCATAGTGAAATGAGTGCTTGGCACATTTTAGGTGACTAAGACATACATGTTCTTATACTTGCCGTTTGAATGCTTACTACACATTCTGAAGAGTTCCATACCTATATCTACATTGTTTCTGCTACTAGTTCATCATAATTTTAAGAAAAGTTTTTCTTACTACTTTGCCATTCGATCCAACCCTTCTTTCGTCAAGAAAAAGGTCAAGCCTCTGTTTACCTAAACGAAGCAGCAGCTACGACAGTGTTTTGTTGATACACAGCATGATATACTCCAAAGTTTCTGATCATGTGAGGTATGAATTGACACTGAAACAAATGTCTGCCATTTTACTAGAAGCAGTTTTCATTTATAGCAAGTACACTTTTAAAGATTTTGTTTCAAAACTTATTTCACATGTCCTTTTATTTTGGTCAGGAATGCAAAGGAAGGGGTTTTGTTAGTTCCTTTTTGAAATCTGCATACAAGCCAGGCTTCTGCCTTTGAAAGTATTTATTCTGGCCTTCCATGATCAGTTTAGAGAGTCAATAGCCAAATGAAGATTCAAAGGGACGCTGAATCAAGAGAGCATATATGAGGTTTTGTATTTAAATGTTTTGGTGTTCAATACGGTTTTCTTATTTGCAAGTCTGATAGTTATTAAAATCATAAATTCAGATATTTTCTTGGAAAAGGATTAGGAAGTCTTCACGCAACTCATTACTGATGCTACTTTTAACAGTGTGTGTCTGAGAAGCCCAACAAAGATGTTCCTCATGTCTCTGGAGCTGTGGATCAGAAAGGGCAAAGTGTATTAAATGGACAAGTAGAAGGTAAGAACTGTATTTTATTCAAAGGTCATTTGACAGAATGTTGATTTCAAACAGGAATACTGATATATTCTAATATCTAAAGAAAACGGCCTGTTAAGTGCATAGGAAAGAGAAAGAGATGTGAAAAGGAGATAAGTTGCATATCGTATGTGGTGTCAGCAACAGATTAAATTGAGAGTGCCACCAAAGGACCTAAATGGCTAGTTCCCTTTCAACACACTGGAAGGCCTAAGGAACCTCAGGAAAGAAGAGACGAGCCAAACAGGGAATGATGTGAATGGCGGAGACTACAGGGAGTAAATGAAGGAAAGTAAGCCGGTGTGTATTGTGTTTCTACTGGAAGGTGGTAAAATACACTAGTCCTTTAAAGGGAAGAGCAGACTATTTGAAGTGCAGCAACACTATCAGGTGAGCTTCTCGTACCAGAATTTGTCAGAGTAGTATCCCCAAATGTCCCCACTCTTACTGTGATCCTCACTGTTGGCAAGACATTAAGGACTGACCTAGCTGATGATGCAGAGTTATGTCCTAACTACCATGGGTGAACGAACATAAGCATTTGTAGTCAGTGATAAATGTATATACGTTAATGCCATATAAAATGGGGGTACTTCATACGGTAAGTATCATTTAGGGCAAAATAAGAGAATTGGAAGGAGGGTCAGATAGGGAGACATCAAGATAACTCATCTGACATTTTGGATGCCGTATTTGTGAGTTTTGATTATTTTGGCGATAACTGCCTCTAATAGGTGAACTATATTTTTAATGTTCTAGGAACATAAGGAAAAGAAACAAAAGAACACTATAATCAGTAGTATGTTTTCATATTCTGTCTGACAGTTCTGATTGTTGTAGAATGATCCCTGTTACTTCTTTGATTCCTATCTGCCAGAAAAATGAACTAAGTCCTAGGTAGTTGGAGAAAATTAACTGACTTTTCATATTTCAGAGAACTTTTATATGGTAGAACATAGGGGCAATCACCAGGATTTGCTCTCTCTCTCTGTTTTTTTTTTTTTTTTTTTTTCAGAGTAAAATAAGATTGTTGCTTGTTTCACACTTTCTGACATCATGATTTCATCTATTCCTTTTAAACCTTTCTTCAAATGGATATGTAGGGATGTAGGAATTTTCAAGGCAAACACCAAGAAAAGAGATTCCAGGAAAGGTATTCTGTGACATAACCTTCTGACTGTAACCACGTGAAAGACATCAACCGAAACAATAAAATTCCATATAATGCAGTTGTGTTAGAGGCATCCCAATGACACCCAGATTTGATTATTCACTAGAAGAGCTCACAGGACTCAGCATATAGTTGTAGTCATGCGTGTGGCTTGGTATGGGGACAGGCTAGAAAGGCCAATGAGCACCGAGCAATGGTGCATGGGGTGAAGGCCAGAGGAAACCAAGCGCAGGCTTCCAGCAATCCTTTCTCTATGGAGTTAGCAGGATGTGCTAAATTCCTCCATCATGAAATTAGGACAGCACAAGTGAAATGTTGTCTGCCAGTACGAGGCTTATGGATACTCAGTGCCCGAGGTTTTCATCAAATGCTAATCACATAGGCATCTTCTCCTTAGCATGTCCCAAAATTCCAGGTTTCCACCAAGGAAATCAAGTGTACAGCCTTAAGGACATTGCTTGTACCAGCACTTAGGCACAGTGAACCACTCTTAACCAGCTAGGGAATGGTGGGAACCCTCCTTAAATCCAAGATCCCAGGGAACAACCAAGGGCCAGTCATTCAAGTAGGATGTTCTGAGGGTAGCCATCTTTGGCCTGCTGGATGAAATCTGTTCTGCATAGGAATTATAGCCCTGACGTCATTTTTGGTGGTGTCTTCAAATTTTGTTTTACTAGCAAGTAACATGATGGTTACCATGGTACTGGTTTCAGTTTCATCATCCATATGAAGTAGGTATTTGTATAAAAATTACTAGGGCAATATGAGGTCATTATAATCTCTTTTTTTTATGTGATTAAGCTTTCATTATGATTCTGAGGTATGATCAACATAATGATTTTTGATTTAAAATTAGAATGAAAATCTCGTAATTATATGGAAAACCCAGGTTTGATTCCTATGGTGCTGAACCCCTGTTTATAGGTATAAGATTTTGGATCATATTCATCAATTGTTTTGTTGCCTAAGTATACAAATAACTGTTGTATTTTTGTGTTTTGTTTATGCATTTTCATACACTTCCAAATGGGAGACAGTACCCCTATTGTGTTACTTTGATCTCTATTTTAATGTTCAAGGTGACTGTATCATGAGTTAGTATATGCTAAGAGTAGCTTCAATGGAAACCATATTTTGTTGTTTTTGTTGTTTCATACATTTAGTAAGCCTGATGTTTTACATCAGTTTTAAGTTCACAGCAAAATATAATAGGAAGTACAGAGTCTCCATATACCATACCATGCTCCCGTACACGCCTAGCCTCCCCTGTTGTTAACATCTTGCACGACAGTGGTCCATTTTGAGTAGGAATTTTTTTTTTTCAGTTCCTTGGTTGAGTTTTGAGCGAGAGAGCATGCATGCGTGTGAGCAGCCAAGGGGCAGAGGGAGAGGGGGGAAAGAATCCTGTGCTGTCAGCCCAGAGCCTGATGCAGGACTTGATCCCATGAACTGTGAGATCATGACCTGAGCTCAGATCCAGAGTTGGACGCTGAACCAACTGAGCCACCCAGGCACCCTGACAACAGTGGTGCATTTTCTCTGGACACGAACTCTTCATTTGGAGGCCAAGTCTCTAATTTGCATTAGTGTTCAGCCTTGGTGTTATACATTCTATGAGTCTTAACAAAGGTGTAATGATGTGAATCCACCTTTGTGGTACCGTGTGAAAGAGTTCCACTGCCTGAAAAGTCCTCTGTGCTGTGCCCGTTTCTCCCTACATTCACCCCAACCCTTAGCTCCATAGCCTTGCTCTTTCCAGGTGTCATGTAGTTAGAATCATAGAGTGGATGTCTTTGAATGTTTAGAAAGTGAAAATATCCTGGTAATTGAATGTAGGCATTCAAGATATTCTTTGCCCTTTGTTTTGTTTAGTTGCTCATCAGTAGAGGATCTGATGACCTCTGCCTTCCATGACAAAAAGTATGATTTCTCTAGATGTGTGTCACCTAATGGGGAGGGTTGAGAAAAATGACCTCATGAACCACTACAGAGCACTCACATTGGGATCATCCTCCTCTGTGATGTGCGGTGGGTCTAGATAGACTCTCTAGCAATGGAAGGAGACAGCCTCAAGAGGTTAGAACTATATCAAAGTGGAATGCCAAATCTTTCCTTCTTACGTTGCCATTGGAAATAAGACGAGGGAGAGTCTGTTTGCTATGGTTTGGCCATGCTGCAAAGTACAATAGCTATAGAGCACACTTTGTGAGGGGGTGTTTCCTCCTAAAACTGAAGAGTGTCTGTTGAAGAGCTGGGGAGGTTCTGCCGTGTTACAGCAAAACAAAGATACTCTCTTTCAACTCCTCTAGTACTGAAAGTCCAGAAAAATCATGCTAGTTTCAGTCTGACATTGTCAGCTCATGATAATCATTCTCCTAACGATACCAGTTTCCTCCAGTGTCACAGTGTCGGTCAGTGATGGCCATTGTAAACATCAGTCCCCCTGTAGGTGTCAAATTCTGATAAAACCCATTCTTGCTCTTGGTCAATATAGAGGAGAAAGTAAGATTTCTTAGTGCTTTAAGCCTACGAATGGTATAATTACCATTCAGTGTAGTGTGGTTTCCAGGTGTGGTCCCAAAGCAATACTTTTTAACAAATCATAAGCCGTACACTTGTAATTTTCCTCTATTTTTCGATTGTTGATTTAACATGTATTTTGCTTTCATCTTTAGGAGCAGATAAGAATGCTGAGGAAGATTCTATAGCCAGGTAGGATATTTATGGATTTGTAAAAATGACATTTGCTGGGGCACCCGGGTGGCTCAGTCGGTTAAGGGTGTGACTCTTGATTTCAACTCAGGTTTGTGAGTTCAAGCCCCCCGTCGGGTTTTGCGCTCACAGCCTCCTTAGGATATCTTTCCCGACTTCTGTGGGCACTCACTCTTAAAGTATAAAGGAATGAAATGAAATGAAACGGATAATGAAAGGAAAGGGAAGGGAATGAATGAACTGAAAATTATGTGTCTCCTAAGGGAACGCAGAGAACAAAAGCAGTTGTTGCGTGTTCTACACTGGACCAGACACTATATCCTATGGGTAACATCTGTTCAGTTATATAGTCATTGTATAGCTTTGCCAAGTAGCTGTGCTGTTGTAGCCTACATTTTATTACTTTGGCAACTGTGGTTCAGGGAGGTTGACGACTCGACCATGATTCCATAGTTAACGGGTAGCTGAGGGGCTTTGCCCATCAGCCCGTGAAGCTTCCACATCCATTCCCTGGTTCCTCAGCAGCACTGAGATGAGGATACAGATCCTAGGGCAGATCAACTCAGAATGTCAAAGGTAATGATGTCGGAACACTAATTTAGGGTTTGCTTAAGAACCCAGGTTAGTCCAAGCATTTGGCCTCATATATTTGACCACTAGTGCCAACCAAAGTCATTAGTGCAGTGGTAACTAGTCCCTTGTTTTTACCATCCGAGATTTTAGGGTGGTTGTCAGCTATGGCCATGGTGTCAAGGCTTTTCCATAAAAAGCAAGATGTCATCAGGCAACTCCTTACATGTAGTGATATCCCCTCTTCTTGAGACAAATGAGTTTTCTGTAAGGGAAGGATATTTAGTTGTAGACCATGTTACATTAACTAAACTCACTCTCTATTTCGAGGATATTGCTATATGATTCTCTGTTGCCTAAGTTCCCAGGCTGGTTTCCCTTTGGGCTAGTATCCTTGTCTAGTTCTAGGAATCTTTTCGGGTTTTTTTGGATTTTTTTTTTTTCCAATGACTTTTTGTTCTGTGTTTTTGCCTTTTGACTTTCTTCTCTTTTTTCCTTGGTATTTCTTCTTTTTTTTTTCCAATAATTTCCCTACTTCTGCCATTTAAGGACTCTCCATTATTCCAGAGGCCAAATCAAAAGCACTTAGAGTCTCCAGATTTAGGGAACCTCAGAGATTAATTCCTCAAAACACCCTCTGGTCCGTCAACCTATGTTTCACCTCCTTGCCCAATGGTTGTTTCCCTGGAGAATTGGAAACTCAAAAGAGATTGAAGTGACCTATTTGGATATGATAAGTGACAGAAATGCGATTTAAATTCTGGTTTTCTTTCTTTCTTTCCTTCCTTCTTTTTTGTCTTGATCTTGCAGGCAACTGTTTTAATAATAGAAGGCTGGGGAGTGGGTCTAATGAATAGAGTGAAGGAGGGTAAGAATCGAATTAGCAGAGGAGACCAGGTTTCAAGGAGAACAACACTGAGTTGGTTAGGAATACGAGTTTGAGAAAAGATGTCAGAATTTGGGGGGTTATGCCAAGTGAGATAAAGGTGAATGACAGGAATGAAGGACCCAGGATTAGGGGAGTTGTTTAGAAAGGCATATTCAAATAGAGAGTTCAAGAGGGTCGTGATCAGTTTTCTGCTTTTGTGTGTGTTGGTTTCATTAAAGGTGCGAGCATACCTCAGATTTTCTGATGAGAGAGATTAAAAATCATTTGAGCTTCTGGGAAGAGTCTGTTTACAGCAGATAGAAATATGATATCCCCTACTTCCACCCCAACTGAGGGAGGATAGCTTAGATCCTCTCAAGGAATTGGGGGTGGGGGTGAAGATTCCGAACATCAGAGATGTATGGCCCAAGGCAAGCTGTCTCCTCACTCCACCTCTTTTCCTAAATCTGTGATGCCCTTCCCATGTACTTGTAGGGCTGGGCAGGGGTAGGTCTGACTTGTGAAATCAGCAAGGGAGCTTCATCTGGATCGGTGGTAACATGCCTATGTTGAGGTGACTGTGTGGATGAGTGAGGCTCCCAATTCGCTTGTTCTCCAGGAGCAGGACATGGTCCCTACCCTCGGTCATTGGAGCCCATCCTTGTTGTAGGAGTGTATGGCTTCATAGGCTACAGATTGAAAGGTTGGGGAATGCCACAGAACCGTGCTGAAGAGTGATGTAGGAGTGGGAGCTCATAGGGAAGAAAATATTCAGGCAGCGTATAGAGAAATAGAGGCACAACTACCAGGACCATTTTGATCACAGTCTCCCTCCTTGGGTAGCTGAATGCCCCTGAAGGCTTGGAGTGTCTTGCTAGTTATTATGGACCTAAGTAAGGCAAGACCAGTGTGGGAACAAAGTTGGCCTTGGGAACTTTGAGTCTTTCAATCTCTAGTTAGTACTACCACTCATAACATAGAAACCTAAACTTCGATACGTTTACTTAAACGGAGGTCTACGTGACACACAATGTAATATGTGATGCAACAACTCTGGATGTTTCACCGTGATCGCCATAAGCGTAGCTCCCATCTGTTAATGTATGAGGCTATTACGATACCACAGGCTAGATTCCCTATGCTGTACCTTTGAGCCTTGTGATTTATTCATTCTATAACTGGAACCCTGAACTTCCCTCTCCCCTTCCCCCATTTTGTCCATCCCCCCACCTCCCCTCCCTTCTGGCAAGAGTCAAATCTCTGCATTTATGGGTGTGTTTCTGCTTTTGCTCTGTTTGTTCATTGATTCCCCTTTTTACATTCTACACAGAAGTGAAATCATAGAGGATTTGTCTTTCTCTGTCTGACTTATTTCACTTATCCTCATGCCATCTAGGTACATCCATGATGTTGCAGGTAGCAGGATCTCATTCTCATTTAGAGCTGCGTAATATTTCATTGTGTGTGTGTGTCTGCGTGTGTGTTTGTGTGTGTGTGGTATCCAAACAGTATTGTGGGTACTGGCGTACAAAATAGCCTCATTGCTCAGTGGAATAGAACCGCAAACCCAGGCATCAATCCACCACTGTATGGTCAGTTCATCTTCCACAAACAGGAAAGACTATCCAGTGGGGAAAAGGCAGTCTCTTCGCCAAATGGTGTTGGGACAACTGGACAAGCCACATGCCAAAGAATGAACCTGGACCAATTTCTGTACCATACACACAAATAAACTCAAAATGAATTAAAGACCTAAGTGTGAGGCTTGAAACCATAAAAAAAAAAAAAAATCCTTGAAGAGAGCACAGGCCGTCATTTCTGTAACTTTGGCTGTAGCAACATTTTACTATTTATGTCTCTTGAGCCAAGGGAAATAAAACAAGAATAAAGTTTGAGGACTACTTCAACCTACAAAGCTTTTGCACAGTAAAGGAAAGAGTCAAAACTGAAAGGCAACCTCTGGAATGGGAGAACAAATTTGGAAATATTTGGCAAATCCAGTAAAGGGTTAGTGTTCACAATGTCTAAAAACTTGATTCATGTCAACATCACCCCCCTCCAAAAAAGCCCAGTTTACAAATGAGCAGTACACATAACCAGACACTTTTCCAATGACAACATACAGATGGTCAACAGACACATGAAAAGATGCTCCCCCAAACTACAACGAGATACCACGTCACACCTGTCAGAATGGCTACACTCCAAGACACAAGAAGCAAGTGTTTGCGAGGATGTGGAGACTAAGGAAACCTCTTGCACCGTTGGTGGAAATGCAAATGGGTGCGGCCCCTGTGGAAAACAGTATGCAGGTTCCTCAAAAAATTAAAAACAGAACTCTCCTATGATCCAGTAATTGCACTACTGGATACTACCCAAGAGAATACAAAAACAAGAATTCCACGGGACACACGCACTCCTGTGTTTATTGCGGCATTATTTCCAACAGCCAGCGCAAGCGTCCATTGACAGCTGAGTGAACGAAGAAGAAGCCCTATATGAATGTATGTGTGTGTGTATATGTATATCCACACACACACACACACACACACACGCACACACACGCACACACACATGCACACACACACACACACTGTAATATTACTCAACCATAAAACAATGCAATCTTGCCATTTGCAATCACCTGGATGGAGCCTGAGGGTAGTATGGTAAGCAAAGTCAGGGAAAGACAAATACCATATGATTTTACTCATGTAGCCCTTAAGAAGCAACAAACGAGCAAAGGGAGGAAACAAAAGGGGAGACAAACCAAGAAATAGGCTCTTACCTGCAGAGAAGAAACGGATGGTTGTGGAGAGGAGGTGAGTGGTGGGAGGGGTGAAAGAGATGATGGGGATGAAGGAGTGCCCTTGTCATGATGAGCACGGGGTGAGTATGGAGTTGGTGAATCACTATTTTGTACAACTTAAACTACTATAACTCTGGATGTTCCTATTACCGGAATTAAAATAAAACTTAATGACAAAACCAGAGGCCAACTTTTCATTATACCAAGAAACTTCGTGGAATAAACAGATAGGTGACCTTTCCCTTAACTTTTTTAAATTTTGTTTTTAAATGAATGAACATGTGTTTGTTGTATTTTTTTGCTCTAAAGGCTTTCCGACAAACCTGGTCCTGACGATTCATGGTCTACCTCATCTAGCCAAGACTTAGATTTTGGTACCAAGGTAAAGTACCCTCCTGTGAAACTCACTTTCCTGCTCTGAATTGAGTTTTCTCCCTTATTCACTCTGAAAATTTAAGAGGAGCCTGTGTATCATCATTTTATGTGTGTCATGGAAAGTTGGCAAGAACAAACCACTTTACAGATACATGACGCGTTGAATGTTTTGTTTTGTTTTGTTGTACTTTGGTAAATCCTACAGGTGGAGGCTGATAAAAGAATGGGCTGGAAAATATATAATGACCGTCAAATTATATTGGGACAAGCTTTCCCACAATGGAGGCAATATGACGTTTGCTTAAGGATAAGGATTCTTACTGTGATCGTAACATGACTGATAATACTCACGCCTAAATGAAACGTGATTGGGTCCAAGTATCTATTGTAGGTTGCCCCCCGCCCCGGGCAAGTTTTATTTTGGTGAGATACAGGATTTTCCTTTGGCTCTATCCTTTGTTCTACATTTAGAATAAAACCATATTAGAAAATGTAGAAATTTAGATGTTTACATTATTTCTCAACATTTACCTTACAAAGGTGTTCCCCTGTAGTTTTGAAATAACTCCATGAAGAGTAAGTTAAAATTGTGCATCTCCCCGAAGAATACGTATTTTGCTGAAAAGAGTAGCTCTATGGGCAGAGGCTCTTCATAGCCAAGGTGTCAAATTTCTAATTTCAGAAATCTTGCCCATTCTAGCTTTGAACACTATCTCCTCCTAGTCCTTGTGTCAGATTCTAAAATTTAAAGTTTCAGACATCTGATATTTATTTCAGTATTCATTTCAAAGCCCCTAAATCATGATAAGCTCCTGGAGGTTAGGAAACGCACTGGTTTGACTCCTGGAGCTCCTAAAATAAAGTCTTGCTTGGAAGAAGCAATGTCATGGTTTTTGAATGTGAACAAATGAGTAGGGAAATGGAATTCCGTAGAATGGAGTTTGAAAAGTAACAAAATACGCATGATATATCACAATTAAATATGTGAATTTAAAAAGTCAGGCTTCAGTTTATATTCCGTTTTAGTGTTTAACATGTATACACGCAAATGAATCCTATTGAGGCAATCAGGAGTTACATAAGAAAGAAGGTTACAGTATATTTTTAGTATCCTCCCATTGTGAGCTTAGAAGTGCAGGGAAAAAGTCGTCAGCCTTTGTTGGTTGAACCCCATCTGTGTCCCATTACCTACATCCTTTAAATGTTCCCATTTCTTCCTAGAATTCTCATTCCCAATTCTTTCTCCATAGTGAATGTTGACGTGTTAGGAACCTCTCTTTTTCTGTTCTTTTGTTAGTCTAGTAATAATTTCTAGCTTTTCGGAAGCGATAGATGCCAGGAATTGAACAATTTATTTATAGTGAAAAAAATTAAATTCTTTATTACAGTATTTATAACCAGATAACTGTAGAGTGATAAGAGTCAGTATTATTAGGGATATACTGTGAATCAAAGCCTCTCTTTTACATAAATATTATATACATAGATACATAGATGGATATGGATATAGATAGATAGATAGATAGATAGATAGATAGATAGATATAGATAGATAGATATAGGTAGAGATATATATAATATACACATATATACACATATATTTACACTTATATATAAATACACACTTATATGTATACATATTTATGTACACCTATACGTACACACACACACACACACACACACACACACATACATATATATATATATATATATATATATATATATATATATGTATATCACACATATATAAAGACATATATCTTTAAAAGGTTTAAAAGGGACTATTTTTCATAGTATATTCCCAATCCTACTTATGTACCTGTTGAAAAATGTATGTTGTTTCCACTTACCTTCTTTGGCTCACATTTTTCCTTTTCTTTTTTGTCTTAAGCTCATGCTTGATTGATTGGTCATTTGTTTTGTTTTGTTTTGTTTTGTTTTTTCCTTTTTCCCTCTTCTCAACCCATGCTTATTACGGTATTTTTAATTTTTTTTCAAAGTTTATTTATTTTTGAGACAGAGAGAGACACAGAGTGCAAGCGGGGTAGGGGCAGAGACAGAGAGACACACAGAATCCAAAGCAGGCTGCAGGCTCCGAGCTGTCAACACAGAGCTCAACGTGGGGCTGATAACCACAAACCGTGAGATCATGACTCATGAGCTGAAGGTGGATGCTGAACTGACTGTGCCACATATGTGTTCCCCGCACCGGGCTCGTTTTTAATGGTTTACCCCTACCCTAATTTGTCCTTGCAGAAACTATTTCTTTAGTGTCTGTTCTTTTAGTACATCACTGTCTGTCAACTCCATTGTCAACATATTGGTTATGGAATTCTACTGTCTGTGTGTGGTTTCCATCCAGGGCTCGTTGCCCCACAAGGTTTATTATTCTTGTTTTTCTCTTTCTTGGAAGGGGCTGAGATAAATGTTTTTGAAATGTTTGCATTTCTCTTGGAAAGGGAGGGAGAGAGAGAAAGAATGAGCAAGTGCTCGTTGTTGTGATCTGACAATATGCAAGGTATGATCTCAGTCCTTTTATATTTGTGGAGGGCTGTTTTGTGACCCAGGATGTCACTTGGAGACATTGGAGAATGTTCTATGTGCACTTAAGAAGAATGTGCGTTCTACTGCTGTTGGATGAAAAGATCTTAATATATCGGTGTTGATATCCATGTATATAAATGTATATATATGAGGCCAATATATATCTATGTATATCTGAATACATCTGGTCCAATGACACATTGGATCTGTGTTTCCTTACTGATTTTCTGCCTTGACGATCCGCCTTTTGCCATGAGTGGAGTCTTAAAGTCGTCTACAATCATGGTATTTGTATGTATACATTTAATCATGTTTGTGAGTAATCGATTCATATGTGTGGGCGTTTCACTTTGGGGGCATAAACACTTGCAATTGTTAGCTCCTCTTGATGGATAGACCCCTTAATTATGATCCAATGCCCTTCTGAATCTGTTACTACAGTCTCTGGTTTAAAATCTAGTCTGTCTGGTGGAAGTGTGGCGACTCCAGCTTTCTTTTGACTTCTAGTAGCATGATAGGTGGTTCCCCATACCTTCACTTTGAACCTGGAGGTGTCCTGGGGTCTAAAATCAGTGTCTTGTTGACAACATATAGATGGATCTTGTTGTTTGGTTTTGTTTTGTGTTTTACCCATTCTGATTCCCTGTGTCTTTTGATTGCGGCATTGAGTCCATTCCCATTCAGAGTGATTAGTTAAAGATATGGATTTAGTGTCATTGTGTTATCTGAAGGTTTCATGCTTTTGGTGAGGCCTCTGGTCCTTTGTAGTCTCTGCTGCTTTCCACTCACAGAGTCGCCCGTTAGGATCTCCCGCAGGGCTGGTTTAGTGGTCATGAACTCCATTAGGTTTTGTTTGTCTGGGAAAGCCTTTCTCTCTCTTTCTGTTCTAAATGTCAGCCTTGCCTGGGAAGGGATTCTTCGCCGCAGATGTTCCCATTCAGCACATTGACCGTTTCCTACCCCTCCCTTCTGCCCTGCCAAGTTTCTTTGGACAGGTCTGCTGCTACCCTTATGTGTCTTCCCTTGTCGATTAAGACCCGTTTGTCCCTAGCTGATTTCAGAATCCTCTCCTTATCTTTGTAGTTTTCCAGTTTCGCTATGGCATGTCGTGGTGTTGACCTGGGTTTGTTGATTTGGAAAGGAATTCTCTGTGCCGCCAGGACTTGGATGCCCGTTTCCTTCCCCAGATGAGGGAAGCTCTCAGCTATAAGTTGTTCAAAAAAAACCTTCTGCCCCTTTCTCTCACTCTTCTTCTTCTGGGACTCCTAGGATCTGGCTAATATTTCATCTCACTGAATCACCTAGGTCTCTAGTACCTGCCTCGTGATCTAGTCATTTCCTTCCTTTCCTTTCCCTGCTTCATCTTTGTCCACAATTGTATCTTCTGTTTCACGGATTCTGTCTGCTGCTTCTCCCGTCCTTGCTGTCACTGCATCTAGTTTACTTTGTATCTCCTTTACACCATTTCATGTTCAGCGTTCATCGTGACGATTCCTTAGGTCCTTGATCTCTGAAGCAGTAGATTGTCTGCTGTCTTCTATGCGTGGTTTCAAGCGCAACTATGCGTCTTATGAGTGTCATTCCAAAAATGTGCTCACATATATGGTTTCTGTCTCTTTTGAGCCCTTCTCTGGCTGTCCTTTCTTCCCGGAATTTTTTTGAGGGGAATTCTGCGATTTCGTCGTTTTGGCTAGATTCCTGCCCTTTATGTGTGTTAATAGCTTGTTCTGTGTCCCACACCTGCGAGTACTACTGTAATAAAAAGACCCCCTACACTGTCCAGGGCCTGGCAGTTGAACAAATTTTTTTTGAGTGTGTTGTGTGCACTCTTTCGGTGCGTCTTTGGCTGCTGTTCTCGCTACTTGGAGTGGCGGTTTGGGCCTTCCAACAGGTGTGCTTTGATTTGTTTGTTGAAGTAATCCTGGAAAAAAGGGGAAGAAGATGGGGAAGAATCCTTAGCCCAAACAAAAAGAGAAATGACTGGAGTTGAAAAAAAGACCAGGAAGTGACTCAAAGGAGCTAGAGGGCTTAATCCAGAAAGAGAGGGAGGAAAATGAAGAAGGAGATCTAGAAAAGTATAGAGAAAATGCACAATCAAACAAACAAAGAACCAGAACAGAGGATCAAAGGAAAAAAATATATAGATATATCTATAGATATATCTGTGTATAGATATATAGGTATATATTAAGATATAGAGATAAATGTAGATATATAATTAGCTTTGACCCACGTCAACTCGAGACTACTAGGCTGTTTCCAAAGGGAGAAGGGGAAAGAGGAGAGTAGAAAGAGAAAAAAGGGAAAAGAGAAGAAAGGGAAAGCAAAGGAAAGAAAAGATGGGCGCCTGGGTGGCTCAGTAGGTGAAGCGTCTGACTCTTGAATTTGGCTCACGTCATGTTGTCGCTGTTGGTGGGTTCGAAACCCCCAACAGGTTCTGCAGTGAGAGCATGGATCCTGCTCGGATTCTCTCTCTCTCCCTCTCTCTGCATCTCTTCTGCTTGATCACTCACTCTCTCTCTCAAAATGAAGAAATAAACATTAAAAAAGAAAAGGAAAGACAAAAGAATAATAACTCAAACGAAAACAAACAAACAAACAAACAAACAAACTAAGATAGAAAACCGGAGGAGAGTTGTCTATTGGTGCCTGGGACTGGTGGCTGTGCTGGTCTAGAGCAGGGGCTATCTGGTCCCATCAGTGTCAGTCTCACTCCTATAGAGAAGCAGTTACGAGGCACAGAGTGTCAGGGTTTGGTGTAATGGGCCTGCCTTCACTGAGGCTCACTGTCCATTCCCTGAAGCCCCACGATGTTGGTCATGGGGAGAGACATGGCGACACCCCATCTATCCTGCCCACACGAGGTGTCTCAAAACTCACTGTTTAGGCTATCCTCACGGAATAGCCTGGGGAGCCGGCTTGCCTTGCTGCACAGTCCCCTGTGCCACCTGAGTACTGAGCTGGGATTCAAAACCCTGCAGGATCCGGCTTTGCTCGGACCTGGTAGTGGAGTTGCGCCACTCTGCCCAGTGGACAGAGGGCCTCTGGCTCGTGCCTGCACGGTCTTTTTCCCTTGGGCAGGGCAATACCTCCCCTTTCCACCATACTCAAGGTGTTCTCTCCCAGTGTAGCCCTGAGATTGCTACCAAGCCTAGGGGCGGCTCCCTCCCCACCAGGCATGGGAGGTGGTAGCTTTGGTCGAGAGAAAGTGTGGCCACCTTGAAAATTCTGTTTTTTACCCTCTACGGCTGTTTTCCAAAGTAGAAACTGGCTCTCTGGACCTCTCCTTGGTCTGTGGTCCGGACAGGCTTTCTCATATCCAAATGCACTTGCCACAGCCTCTCTCTCTCTACCTTCCTTTCGTTTCTCCACCAAAGGCCTTCCCCCACTGCATGCCTGTGCTGCCCATTTTATTTCTCCCAATTCTCATACACACCCTTCTGTCCCGCCAAGCTGTCACTCTGCACCTGCGGAGATTTTTCTGTCCCTCTGCAGCCTGTATTCCTGGTATTCCAAGTGTTGTGACCTCAATACTGCTGTGTTTGAGGGACAAGGGAAATTCTGATCCCCTCCCCTGCCATCTTAACTCCCCCCTCCACCTTTTGCTTTGCTTTTCGCAATTGCAAAGTTGGGTGCCTAATCGACTAAGTCACCCAGGCCCCCCAAAGAATACTTGTTTTCCATGGGAAGATGTTCAAAGGCCAATAAAATGGCCCTTGTGTCCAGAAAAGAATGGCAAAGTTAGAATGGGTTTTTGATGTTCTCATTTGGGGCTATAATAAGTTCCCGTAAGCTCTTAGCGATGACATCATAAAGGTATACATTTGACCCTTGAACAAGATGCGTTTGGACTGTGGGAGTCCACATACATACAGATTTTTTTCAATAAATACAGTACCATCCTGTAAACATATTTTCTCTTCCTTATGATTTTCTTTTGCATCTTGGTTTTTTTTTTTTTTTTTTAATTATTCATTTTGGGAGAGAGAGAGAGGACAGAGCACGTGAGTAGGGAAGTGGGGGCAGAGAGAGAATTTTCATCAGGCTCCACACTGTCAGCGTTCAACTCAGGAAGTATAGATCATGACCTGAGCCAAAGTCAAGAGCCTGACCCTGAACCGACAGTGCCACCCAGCACCCCTTCCTTACGAGTTTCTTAGTAACCTTTCCTTCAGTTTATAGTGTAAAAATACAGTATGTAATACATATAACAGGGAAAACATGCATTAATCGACTGTGTATATTGTTGGTAAGCTCAGCATTCCGTTATCCTAACTCTGACCTCCCATGCTCAGTTTACAGAGTCAATGGCCAAACTAGGCCGAAAAGGTAGATTAGACCTAGAGAGCATATACAAGCGATTCTGCTTTAATGTTCTGGTTTTCAATACATATATACTTTTTGATTTTTAAGTGTGATTGCTTTTAAAGTAGGAAATTCGGTAGGAATTTTTGTTTTTTTGATTTGGTTTTGAGGTTTCAAAAGATATTTGTGGATTTTCGAGGGCATGGCCATCAGAGCCCGTAACCCTTGCTTTGTTCAAGGGCCAACGGTATAGTGATTTGGTACTTTTGAGATCTTCTCAGTGAGATTAGTGTAAATGTTTTGACCTTAATTAATTGGTCCTTGTATACTGAGTACGTACCAAGCAGTTAGCTACTGAGTGTACAAGCGGAGGGTTTAGGTTGTTGTGGTCGGAGCAGAAAAGTAAGTCAACAGCAATCTGTTATAAGTCACTATAAAGGCTTCATCGGTAGGGAATGGACGATGTTAGTTGAGAGAATATTGGGGGCGTTTGTAGTGAGGATGAGGATGAGAGTGGGAGTGGGAATTTTGGTAGTCAGAAAAGATCTGAGAGTGGCAAAAGGTGCCAAGTGAAAGATGAGAAGGACCAGTCGTGTAGACCGTGGCGAGGGACATTCTGGACAGAGAGGACCACGGATCATCATTTTACTCCAACGTCTTAGAGTGACCAAGCTGTAGGAAGGCTCACTCCATCATCATCATCATTATTATTGTTGTTGTGTGTAAAAAAGAAAATGTGCATAGTGAAATGAGTGCTTGGCACATTTTAGGTGACTAAGACATACATGTTCTTATACTTGCCGTTTGAATGCTTACTACACATTCTGAAGAGTTCCATACCTATATCTACATTGTTTCTGCTACTAGTTCATCATAATTTTAAGAAAAGTTTTTCTTACTACTTTGCCATTCGATCCAACCCTTCTTTCGTCAAGAAAAAGGTCAAGCCTCTGTTTACCTAAACGAAGCAGCAGCTACGACAGTGTTTTGTTGATACACAGCATGATATACTCCAAAGTTTCTGATCATGTGAGGTATGAATTGACACTGAAACAAATGTCTGCCATTTTACTAGAAGCAGTTTTCATTTATAGCAAGTACACTTTTAAAGATTTTGTTTCAAAACTTATTTCACATGTCCTTTTATTTTGGTCAGGAATGCAAAGGAAGGGGTTTTGTTAGTTCCTTTTTGAAATCTGCATACAAGCCAGGCTTCTGCCTTTGAAAGTATTTATTCTGGCCTTCCATGATCAGTTTAGAGAGTCAATAGCCAAATGAAGATTCAAAGGGACGCTGAATCAAGAGAGCATATATGAGGTTTTGTATTTAAATGTTTTGGTGTTCAATACGGTTTTCTTATTTGCAAGTCTGATAGTTATTAAAATCATAAATTCAGATATTTTCTTGGAAAAGGATTAGGAAGTCTTCACGCAACTCATTACTGATGCTACTTTTAACAGTGTGTGTCTGAGAAGCCCAACAAAGATGTTCCTCATGTCTCTGGAGCTGTGGATCAGAAAGGGCAAAGTGTATTAAATGGACAAGTAGAAGGTAAGAACTGTATTTTATTCAAAGGTCATTTGACAGAATGTTGATTTCAAACAGGAATACTGATATATTCTAATATCTAAAGAAAACGGCCTGTTAAGTGCATAGGAAAGAGAAAGAGATGTGAAAAGGAGATAAGTTGCATATCGTATGTGGTGTCAGCAACAGATTAAATTGAGAGTGCCACCAAAGGACCTAAATGGCTAGTTCCCTTTCAACACACTGGAAGGCCTAAGGAACCTCAGGAAAGAAGAGACGAGCCAAACAGGGAATGATGTGAATGGCGGAGACTACAGGGAGTAAATGAAGGAAAGTAAGCCGGTGTGTATTGTGTTTCTACTGGAAGGTGGTAAAATACACTAGTCCTTTAAAGGGAAGAGCAGACTATTTGAAGTGCAGCAACACTATCAGGTGAGCTTCTCGTACCAGAATTTGTCAGAGTAGTATCCCCAAATGTCCCCACTCTTACTGTGATCCTCACTGTTGGCAAGACATTAAGGACTGACCTAGCTGATGATGCAGAGTTATGTCCTAACTACCATGGGTGAACGAACATAAGCATTTGTAGTCAGTGATAAATGTATATACGTTAATGCCATATAAAATGGGGGTACTTCATACGGTAGTATCATTTAGGGCAAAATAAGAGAATTGGAAGGAGGGTCAGATAGGGAGACATCAAGATAACTCATCTGACATTTTGGATGCCGTATTTGTGAGTTTTGATTATTTTGGCGATAACTGCCTCTAATAGGTGAACTATATTTTTAATGTTCTAGGAACATAAGGAAAAGAAACAAAAGAACACTATAATCAGTAGTATGTTTTCATATTCTGTCTGACAGTTCTGATTGTTGTAGAATGATCCCTGTTACTTCTTTGATTCCTATCTGCCAGAAAAATGAACTAAGTCCTAGGTAGTTGGAGAAAATTAACTGACTTTTCATATTTCAGAGAACTTTTATATGGTAGAACATAGGGGCAATCACCAGGATTTGCTCTCTCTCTCTGTTTTTTTTTTTTTTTTTTTCAGAGTAAAATAAGATTGTTGCTTGTTTCACACTTTCTGACATCATGATTTCATCTATTCCTTTTAAACCTTTCTTCAAATGGATATGTAGGGATGTAGGAATTTTCAAGGCAAACACCAAGAAAAGAGATTCCAGGAAAGGTATTCTGTGACATAACCTTCTGACTGTAACCACGTGAAAGACATCAACCGAAACAATAAAATTCCATATAATGCAGTTGTGTTAGAGGCATCCCAATGACACCCAGATTTGATTATTCACTAGAAGAGCTCACAGGACTCAGCATATAGTTGTAGTCATGCGTGTGGCTTGGTATGGGGACAGGCTAGAAAGGCCAATGAGCACCGAGCAATGGTGCATGGGGTGAAGGCCAGAGGAAACCAAGCGCAGGCTTCCAGCAATCCTTTCTCTATGGAGTTAGCAGGATGTGCTAAATTCCTCCATCATGAAATTAGGACAGCACAAGTGAAATGTTGTCTGCCAGTACGAGGCTTATGGATACTCAGTGCCCGAGGTTTTCATCAAATGCTAATCACATAGGCATCTTCTCCTTAGCATGTCCCAAAATTCCAGGTTTCCACCAAGGAAATCAAGTGTACAGCCTTAAGGACATTGCTTGTACCAGCACTTAGGCACAGTGAACCACTCTTAACCAGCTAGGGAATGGTGGGAACCCTCCTTAAATCCAAGATCCCAGGGAACAACCAAGGGCCAGTCATTCAAGTAGGATGTTCTGAGGGTAGCCATCTTTGGCCTGCTGGATGAAATCTGTTCTGCATAGGAATTATAGCCCTGACGTCATTTTTGGTGGTGTCTTCAAATTTTGTTTTACTAGCAAGTAACATGATGGTTACCATGGTACTGGTTTCAGTTTCATCATCCATATGAAGTAGGTATTTGTATAAAAATTACTAGGGCAATATGAGGTCATTATAATCTCTTTTTTTTATGTGATTAAGCTTTCATTATGATTCTGAGGTATGATCAACATAATGATTTTTGATTTAAAATTAGAATGAAAATCTCGTAATTATATGGAAAACCCAGGTTTGATTCCTATGGTGCTGAACCCCTGTTTATAGGTATAAGATTTTGGATCATATTCATCAATTGTTTTGTTGCCTAAGTATACAAATAACTGTTGTATTTTTGTGTTTTGTTTATGCATTTTCATACACTTCCAAATGGGAGACAGTACCCCTATTGTGTTACTTTGATCTCTATTTTAATGTTCAAGGTGACTGTATCATGAGTTAGTATATGCTAAGAGTAGCTTCAATGGAAACCATATTTTGTTGTTTTTGTTGTTTCATACATTTAGTAAGCCTGATGTTTTACATCAGTTTTAAGTTCACAGCAAAATATAATAGGAAGTACAGAGTCTCCATATACCATACCATGCTCCCGTACACGCCTAGCCTCCCCTGTTGTTAACATCTTGCACGACAGTGGTCCATTTTGAGTAGGAATTTTTTTTTTTCAGTTCCTTGGTTGAGTTTTGAGCGAGAGAGCATGCATGCGTGTGAGCAGCCAAGGGGCAGAGGGAGAGGGGGGAAAGAATCCTGTGCTGTCAGCCCAGAGCCTGATGCAGGACTTGATCCCATGAACTGTGAGATCATGACCTGAGCTCAGATCCAGAGTTGGACGCTGAACCAACTGAGCCACCCAGGCACCCTGACAACAGTGGTGCATTTTCTCTGGACACGAACTCTTCATTTGGAGGCCAAGTCTCTAATTTGCATTAGTGTTCAGCCTTGGTGTTATACATTCTATGAGTCTTAACAAAGGTGTAATGATGTGAATCCACCTTTGTGGTACCGTGTGAAAGAGTTCCACTGCCTGAAAAGTCCTCTGTGCTGTGCCCGTTTCTCCCTACATTCACCCCAACCCTTAGCTCCATAGCCTTGCTCTTTCCAGGTGTCATGTAGTTAGAATCATAGAGTGGATGTCTTTGAATGTTTAGAAAGTGAAAATATCCTGGTAATTGAATGTAGGCATTCAAGATATTCTTTGCCCTTTGTTTTGTTTAGTTGCTCATCAGTAGAGGATCTGATGACCTCTGCCTTCCATGACAAAAAGTATGATTTCTCTAGATGTGTGTCACCTAATGGGGAGGGTTGAGAAAAATGACCTCATGAACCACTACAGAGCACTCACATTGGGATCATCCTCCTCTGTGATGTGCGGTGGGTCTAGATAGACTCTCTAGCAATGGAAGGAGACAGCCTCAAGAGGTTAGAACTATATCAAAGTGGAATGCCAAATCTTTCCTTCTTACGTTGCCATTGGAAATAAGACGAGGGAGAGTCTGTTTGCTATGGTTTGGCCATGCTGCAAAGTACAATAGCTATAGAGCACACTTTGTGAGGGGGTGTTTCCTCCTAAAACTGAAGAGTGTCTGTTGAAGAGCTGGGGAGGTTCTGCCGTGTTACAGCAAAACAAAGATACTCTCTTTCAACTCCTCTAGTACTGAAAGTCCAGAAAAATCATGCTAGTTTCAGTCTGACATTGTCAGCTCATGATAATCATTCTCCTAACGATACCAGTTTCCTCCAGTGTCACAGTGTCGGTCAGTGATGGCCATTGTAAACATCAGTCCCCCTGTAGGTGTCAAATTCTGATAAAACCCATTCTTGCTCTTGGTCAATATAGAGGAGAAAGTAAGATTTCTTAGTGCTTTAAGCCTACGAATGGTATAATTACCATTCAGTGTAGTGTGGTTTCCAGGTGTGGTCCCAAAGCAATACTTTTTAACAAATCATAAGCCGTACACTTGTAATTTTCCTCTATTTTTCGATTGTTGATTTAACATGTATTTTGCTTTCATCTTTAGGAGCAGATAAGAATGCTGAGGAAGATTCTATAGCCAGGTAGGATATTTATGGATTTGTAAAAATGACATTTGCTGGGGCACCCGGGTGGCTCAGTCGGTTAAGGGTGTGACTCTTGATTTCAACTCAGGTTTGTGAGTTCAAGCCCCCCGTCGGGTTTTGCGCTCACAGCCTCCTTAGGATATCTTTCCCGACTTCTGTGGGCACTCACTCTTAAAGTATAAAGGAATGAAATGAAATGAAACGGATAATGAAAGGAAAGGGAAGGGAATGAATGAACTGAAAATTATGTGTCTCCTAAGGGAACGCAGAGAACAAAAGCAGTTGTTGCGTGTTCTACACTGGACCAGACACTATATCCTATGGGTAACATCTGTTCAGTTATATAGTCATTGTATAGCTTTGCCAAGTAGCTGTGCTGTTGTAGCCTACATTTTATTACTTTGGCAACTGTGGTTCAGGGAGGTTGACGACTCGACCATGATTCCATAGTTAACGGGTAGCTGAGGGGCTTTGCCCATCAGCCCGTGAAGCTTCCACATCCATTCCCTGGTTCCTCAGCAGCACTGAGATGAGGATACAGATCCTAGGGCAGATCAACTCAGAATGTCAAAGGTAATGATGTCGGAACACTAATTTAGGGTTTGCTTAAGAACCCAGGTTAGTCCAAGCATTTGGCCTCATATATTTGACCACTAGTGCCAACCAAAGTCATTAGTGCAGTGGTAACTAGTCCCTTGTTTTTACCATCCGAGATTTTAGGGTGGTTGTCAGCTATGGCCATGGTGTCAAGGCTTTTCCATAAAAAGCAAGATGTCATCAGGCAACTCCTTACATGTAGTGATATCCCCTCTTCTTGAGACAAATGAGTTTTCTGTAAGGGAAGGATATTTAGTTGTAGACCATGTTACATTAACTAAACTCACTCTCTATTTCGAGGATATTGCTATATGATTCTCTGTTGCCTAAGTTCCCAGGCTGGTTTCCCTTTGGGCTAGTATCCTTGTCTAGTTCTAGGAATCTTTTCGGGTTTTTTTGGATTTTTTTTTTTCCAATGACTTTTTGTTCTGTGTTTTTGCCTTTTGACTTTCTTCTCTTTTTTCCTTGGTATTTCTTCTTTTTTTTTTCCAATAATTTCCCTACTTCTGCCATTTAAGGACTCTCCATTATTCCAGAGGCCAAATCAAAAGCACTTAGAGTCTCCAGATTTAGGGAACCTCAGAGATTAATTCCTCAAAACACCCTCTGGTCCGTCAACCTATGTTTCACCTCCTTGCCCAATGGTTGTTTCCCTGGAGAATTGGAAACTCAAAAGAGATTGAAGTGACCTATTTGGATATGATAAGTGACAGAAATGCGATTTAAATTCTGGTTTTCTTTCTTTCTTTCCTTCCTTCTTTTTTGTCTTGATCTTGCACGCAACTGTTTTAATAATAGAAGGCTGGGGAGTGGGTCTAATGAATAGAGTGAAGGAGGGTAAGAATCGAATTAGCAGAGGAGACCAGGTTTCAAGGAGAACAACACTGAGTTGGTTAGGAATACGAGTTTGAGAAAAGATGTCAGAATTTGGGGGGTTATGCCAAGTGAGATAAAGGTGAATGACAGGAATGAAGGACCCAGGATTAGGGGAGTTGTTTAGAAAGGCATATTCAAATAGAGAGTTCAAGAGGGTCGTGATCAGTTTTCTGCTTTTGTGTGTGTTGGTTTCATTAAAGGTGCGAGCATACCTCAGATTTTCTGATGAGAGAGATTAAAAATCATTTGAGCTTCTGGGAAGAGTCTGTTTACAGCAGATAGAAATATGATATCCCCTACTTCCACCCCAACTGAGGGAGGATAGCTTAGATCCTCTCAAGGAATTGGGGGTGGGGGTGAAGATTCCGAACATCAGAGATGTATGGCCCAAGGCAAGCTGTCTCCTCACTCCACCTCTTTTCCTAAATCTGTGATGCCCTTCCCATGTACTTGTAGGGCTGGGCAGGGGTAGGTCTGACTTGTGAAATCAGCAAGGGAGCTTCATCTGGATCGGTGATAACATGCCTATGTTGAGGTGACTGTGTGGATGAGTGAGGCTCCCAATTCGCTTGTTCTCCAGGAGCAGGACATGGTCCCTACCCTCGGTCATTGGAGCCCATCCTTGTTGTAGGAGTGTATGGCTTCATAGGCTACAGATTGAAAGGTTGGGGAATGCCACAGAACCGTGCTGAAGAGTGATGTAGGAGTGGGAGCTCATAGGGAAGAAAATATTCAGGCAGCGTATAGAGAAATAGAGGCACAACTACCAGGACCATTTTGATCACAGTCTCCCTCCTTGGGTAGCTGAATGCCCCTGAAGGCTTGGAGTGTCTTGCTAGTTATTATGGACCTAAGTAAGGCAAGACCAGTGTGGGAACAAAGTTGGCCTTGGGAACTTTGAGTCTTTCAATCTCTAGTTAGTACTACCACTCATAACATAGAAACCTAAACTTCGATACGTTTACTTAAACGGAGGTCTACGTGACACACAATGTAATATGTGATGCAACAACTCTGGATGTTTCACCGTGATCGCCATAAGCGTAGCTCCCATCTGTTAATGTATGAGGCTATTACGATACCACAGGCTAGATTCCCTATGCTGTACCTTTGAGCCTTGTGATTTATTCATTCTATAACTGGAACCCTGAACTTCCCTCTCCCCTTCCCCCATTTTGTCCATCCCCCCACCTCCCCTCCCTTCTGGCAAGAGTCAAATCTCTGCATTTATGGGTGTGTTTCTGCTTTTGCTCTGTTTGTTCATTGATTCCCCTTTTTACATTCTACACAGAAGTGAAATCATAGAGGATTTGTCTTTCTCTGTCTGACTTATTTCACTTATCCTCATGCCATCTAGGTACATCCATGATGTTGCAGGTAGCAGGATCTCATTCTCATTTAGAGCTGCGTAATATTTCATTGTGTGTGTGTGTCTGCGTGTGTGTTTGTGTGTGTGTGGTATCCAAACAGTATTGTGGGTACTGGCGTACAAAATAGCCTCATTGCTCAGTGGAATAGAACCGCAAACCCAGGCATCAATCCACCACTGTATGGTCAGTTCATCTTCCACAAACAGGAAAGACTATCCAGTGGGGAAAAGGCAGTCTCTTCGCCAAATGGTGTTGGGACAACTGGACAAGCCACATGCCAAAGAATGAACCTGGACCAATTTCTGTACCATACACACAAATAAACTCAAAATGAATTAAAGACCTAAGTGTGAGGCTTGAAACCATAAAAAAAAAAAAAAATCCTTGAAGAGAGCACAGGCCGTCATTTCTGTAACTTTGGCTGTAGCAACATTTTACTATTTATGTCTCTTGAGCCAAGGGAAATAAAACAAGAATAAAGTTTGAGGACTACTTCAACCTACAAAGCTTTTGCACAGTAAAGGAAAGAGTCAAAACTGAAAGGCAACCTCTGGAATGGGAGAACAAATTTGGAAATATTTGGCAAATCCAGTAAAGGGTTAGTGTTCACAATGTCTAAAAACTTGATTCATGTCAACATCACCCCCCTCCAAAAAAGCCCAGTTTACAAATGAGCAGTACACATAACCAGACACTTTTCCAATGACAACATACAGATGGTCAACAGACACATGAAAAGATGCTCCCCCAAACTACAACGAGATACCACGTCACACCTGTCAGAATGGCTACACTCCAAGACACAAGAAGCAAGTGTTTGCGAGGATGTGGAGACTAAGGAAACCTCTTGCACCGTTGGTGGAAATGCAAATGGGTGCGGCCCCTGTGGAAAACAGTATGCAGGTTCCTCAAAAAATTAAAAACAGAACTCTCCTATGATCCAGTAATTGCACTACTGGATACTACCCAAGAGAATACAAAAACAAGAATTCCACGGGACACACGCACTCCTGTGTTTATTGCGGCATTATTTCCAACAGCCAGCGCAAGCGTCCATTGACAGCTGAGTGAACGAAGAAGAAGCCCTATATGAATGTATGTGTGTGTGTATATGTATATCCACACACACACACACACACACACACACACACACACGCACACACACATGCACACACACACACACTGTAATATTACTCAACCATAAAACAATGCAATCTTGCCATTTGCAATCACCTGGATGGAGCCTGAGGGTAGTATGGTAAGCAAAGTCAGGGAAAGACAAATACCATATGATTTTACTCATGTAGCCCTTAAGAAGCAACAAACGAGCAAAGGGAGGAAACAAAAGGGGAGACAAACCAAGAAATAGGCTCTTACCTGCAGAGAAGAAACGGATGGTTGTGGAGAGGAGGTGAGTGGTGGGAGGGGTGAAAGAGATGATGGGGATGAAGGAGTGCCCTTGTCATGATGAGCACGGGGTGAGTATGGAGTTGGTGAATCACTATTTTGTACAACTTAAACTACTATAACTCTGGATGTTCCTATTACCGGAATTAAAATAAAACTTAATGACAAAACCAGAGGCCAACTTTTCATTATACCAAGAAACTTCGTGGAATAAACAGATAGGTGACCTTTCCCTTAACTTTTTTAAATTTTGTTTTTAAATGAATGAACATGTGTTTGTTGTATTTTTTTGCTCTAAAGGCTTTCCGACAAACCTGGTCCTGACGATTCATGGTCTACCTCATCTAGCCAAGACTTAGATTTTGGTACCAAGGTAAAGTACCCTCCTGTGAAACTCACTTTCCTGCTCTGAATTGAGTTTTCTCCCTTATTCACTCTGAAAATTTAAGAGGAGCCTGTGTATCATCATTTTATGTGTGTCATGGAAAGTTGGCAAGAACAAACCACTTTACAGATACATGACGCGTTGAATGTTTTGTTTTGTTTTGTTGTACTTTGGTAAATCCTACAGGTGGAGGCTGATAAAAGAATGGGCTGGAAAATATATAATGACCGTCAAATTATATTGGGACAAGCTTTCCCACAATGGAGGCAATATGACGTTTGCTTAAGGATAAGGATTCTTACTGTGATCGTAACATGACTGATAATACTCACGCCTAAATGAAACGTGATTGGGTCCAAGTATCTATTGTAGGTTGCCCCCCGCCCCGGGCAAGTTTTATTTTGGTGAGATACAGGATTTTCCTTTGGCTCTATCCTTTGTTCTACATTTAGAATAAAACCATATTAGAAAATGTAGAAATTTAGATGTTTACATTATTTCTCAACATTTACCTTACAAAGGTGTTCCCCTGTAGTTTTGAAATAACTCCATGAAGAGTAAGTTAAAATTGTGCATCTCCCCGAAGAATACGTATTTTGCTGAAAAGAGTAGCTCTATGGGCAGAGGCTCTTCATAGCCAAGGTGTCAAATTTCTAATTTCAGAAATCTTGCCCATTCTAGCTTTGAACACTATCTCCTCCTAGTCCTTGTGTCAGATTCTAAAATTTAAAGTTTCAGACATCTGATATTTATTTCAGTATTCATTTCAAAGCCCCTAAATCATGATAAGCTCCTGGAGGTTAGGAAACGCACTGGTTTGACTCCTGGAGCTCCTAAAATAAAGTCTTGCTTGGAAGAAGCAATGTCATGGTTTTTGAATGTGAACAAATGAGTAGGGAAATGGAATTCCGTAGAATGGAGTTTGAAAAGTAACAAAATACGCATGATATATCACAATTAAATATGTGAATTTAAAAAGTCAGGCTTCAGTTTATATTCCGTTTTAGTGTTTAACATGTATACACGCAAATGAATCCTATTGAGGCAATCAGGAGTTACATAAGAAAGAAGGTTACAGTATATTTTTAGTATCCTCCCATTGTGAGCTTAGAAGTGCAGGGAAAAAGTCGTCAGCCTTTGTTGGTTGAACCCCATCTGTGTCCCATTACCTACATCCTTTAAATGTTCCCATTTCTTCCTAGAATTCTCATTCCCAATTCTTTCTCCATAGTGAATGTTGACGTGTTAGGAACCTCTCTTTTTCTGTTCTTTTGTTAGTCTAGTAATAATTTCTAGCTTTTCGGAAGCGATAGATGCCAGGAATTGAACAATTTATTTATAGTGAAAAAAATTAAATTCTTTATTACAGTATTTATAACCAGATAACTGTAGAGTGATAAGAGTCAGTATTATTAGGGATATACTGTGAATCAAAGCCTCTCTTTTACATAAATATTATATACATAGATACATAGATGGATATGGATATAGATAGATAGATAGATAGATAGATAGATAGATATAGATAGATAGATATAGGTAGAGATATATATAATATACACATATATACACATATATTTACACTTATATATAAATACACACTTATATGTATACATATTTATGTACACCTATACGTACACACACACACACACACACACACACACACATACATATATATATATATATATATATATATATATATATATATATATATGTATATCACACATATATAAAGACATATATCTTTAAAAGGTTTAAAAGGGACTATTTTTCATAGTATATTCCCAATCCTACTTATGTACCTGTTGAAAAATGTATGTTGTTTCCACTTACCTTCTTTGGCTCACATTTTTCCTTTTCTTTTTTGTCTTAAGCTCATGCTTGATTGATTGGTCATTTGTTTTGTTTTGTTTTGTTTTGTTTTTTCCTTTTTCCCTCTTCTCAACCCATGCTTATTACGGTATTTTTAATTTTTTTTCAAAGTTTATTTATTTTTGAGACAGAGAGAGACACAGAGTGCAAGCGGGGTAGGGGCAGAGACAGAGAGACACACAGAATCCAAAGCAGGCTGCAGGCTCCGAGCTGTCAACACAGAGCTCAACGTGGGGCTGATAACCACAAACCGTGAGATCATGACTCATGAGCTGAAGGTGGATGCTGAACTGACTGTGCCACATATGTGTTCCCCGCACCGGGCTCGTTTTTAATGGTTTACCCCTACCCTAATTTGTCCTTGCAGAAACTATTTCTTTAGTGTCTGTTCTTTTAGTACATCACTGTCTGTCAACTCCATTGTCAACATATTGGTTATGGAATTCTACTGTCTGTGTGTGGTTTCCATCCAGGGCTCGTTGCCCCACAAGGTTTATTATTCTTGTTTTTCTCTTTCTTGGAAGGGGCTGAGATAAATGTTTTTGAAATGTTTGCATTTCTCTTGGAAAGGGAGGGAGAGAGAGAAAGAATGAGCAAGTGCTCGTTGTTGTGATCTGACAATATGCAAGGTATGATCTCAGTCCTTTTATATTTGTGGAGGGCTGTTTTGTGACCCAGGATGTCACTTGGAGACATTGGAGAATGTTCTATGTGCACTTAAGAAGAATGTGCGTTCTACTGCTGTTGGATGAAAAGATCTTAATATATCGGTGTTGATATCCATGTATATAAATGTATATATATGAGGCCAATATATATCTATGTATATCTGAATACATCTGGTCCAATGACACATTGGATCTGTGTTTCCTTACTGATTTTCTGCCTTGACGATCCGCCTTTTGCCATGAGTGGAGTCTTAAAGTCGTCTACAATCATGGTATTTGTATGTATACATTTAATCATGTTTGTGAGTAATCGATTCATATGTGTGGGCGTTTCACTTTGGGGGCATAAACACTTGCAATTGTTAGCTCCTCTTGATGGATAGACCCCTTAATTATGATCCAATGCCCTTCTGAATCTGTTACTACAGTCTCTGGTTTAAAATCTAGTCTGTCTGGTGGAAGTGTGGCGACTCCAGCTTTCTTTTGACTTCTAGTAGCATGATAGGTGGTTCCCCATACCTTCACTTTGAACCTGGAGGTGTCCTGGGGTCTAAAATCAGTGTCTTGTTGACAACATATAGATGGATCTTGTTGTTTGGTTTTGTTTTGTGTTTTACCCATTCTGATTCCCTGTGTCTTTTGATTGCGGCATTGAGTCCATTCCCATTCAGAGTGATTAGTTAAAGATATGGATTTAGTGTCATTGTGTTATCTGAAGGTTTCATGCTTTTGGTGAGGCCTCTGGTCCTTTGTAGTCTCTGCTGCTTTCCACTCACAGAGTCGCCCGTTAGGATCTCCCGCAGGGCTGGTTTAGTGGTCATGAACTCCATTAGGTTTTGTTTGTCTGGGAAAGCCTTTCTCTCTCTTTCTGTTCTAAATGTCAGCCTTGCCTGGGAAGGGATTCTTCGCCGCAGATGTTCCCATTCAGCACATTGACCGTTTCCTACCCCTCCCTTCTGCCCTGCCAAGTTTCTTTGGACAGGTCTGCTGCTACCCTTATGTGTCTTCCCTTGTCGATTAAGACCCGTTTGTCCCTAGCTGATTTCAGAATCCTCTCCTTATCTTTGTAGTTTTCCAGTTTCGCTATGGCATGTCGTGGTGTTGACCTGGGTTTGTTGATTTGGAAAGGAATTCTCTGTGCCGCCAGGACTTGGATGCCCGTTTCCTTCCCCAGATGAGGGAAGCTCTCAGCTATAAGTTGTTCAAAAAAAACCTTCTGCCCCTTTCTCTCACTCTTCTTCTTCTGGGACTCCTAGGATCTGGCTAATATTTCATCTCACTGAATCACCTAGGTCTCTAGTACCTGCCTCGTGATCTAGTCATTTCCTTCCTTTCCTTTCCCTGCTTCATCTTTGTCCACAATTGTATCTTCTGTTTCACGGATTCTGTCTGCTGCTTCTCCCGTCCTTGCTGTCACTGCATCTAGTTTACTTTGTATCTCCTTTACACCATTTCATGTTCAGCGTTCATCGTGACGATTCCTTAGGTCCTTGATCTCTGAAGCAGTAGATTGTCTGCTGTCTTCTATGCGTGGTTTCAAGCGCAACTATGCGTCTTATGAGTGTCATTCCAAAAATGTGCTCACATATATGGTTTCTGTCTCTTTTGAGCCCTTCTCTGGCTGTCCTTTCTTCCCGGAATTTTTTTGAGGGGAATTCTGCGATTTCGTCGTTTTGGCTAGATTCCTGCCCTTTATGTGTGTTAATAGCTTGTTCTGTGTCCCACACCTGCGAGTACTACTGTAATAAAAAGACCCCCTACACTGTCCAGGGCCTGGCAGTTGAACAAATTTTTTTTGAGTGTGTTGTGTGCACTCTTTCGGTGCGTCTTTGGCTGCTGTTCTCGCTACTTGGAGTGGCGGTTTGGGCCTTCCAACAGGTGTGCTTTGATTTGTTTGTTGAAGTAATCCTGGAAAAAAGGGGAAGAAGATGGGGAAGAATCCTTAGCCCAAACAAAAAGAGAAATGACTGGAGTTGAAAAAAAGACCAGGAAGTGACTCAAAGGAGCTAGAGGGCTTAATCCAGAAAGAGAGGGAGGAAAATGAAGAAGGAGATCTAGAAAAGTATAGAGAAAATGCACAATCAAACAAACAAAGAACCAGAACAGAGGATCAAAGGAAAAAAATATATAGATATATCTATAGATATATCTGTGTATAGATATATAGGTATATATTAAGATATAGAGATAAATGTAGATATATAATTAGCTTTGACCCACGTCAACTCGAGACTACTAGGCTGTTTCCAAAGGGAGAAGGGGAAAGAGGAGAGTAGAAAGAGAAAAAAGGGAAAAGAGAAGAAAGGGAAAGCAAAGGAAAGAAAAGATGGGCGCCTGGGTGGCTCAGTAGGTGAAGCGTCTGACTCTTGAATTTGGCTCACGTCATGTTGTCGCTGTTGGTGGGTTCGAAACCCCCAACAGGTTCTGCAGTGAGAGCATGGATCCTGCTCGGATTCTCTCTCTCTCCCTCTCTCTGCATCTCTTCTGCTTGATCACTCACTCTCTCTCTCAAAATGAAGAAATAAACATTAAAAAAGAAAAGGAAAGACAAAAGAATAATAACTCAAACGAAAACAAACAAACAAACAAACAAACAAACTAAGATAGAAAACCGGAGGAGAGTTGTCTATTGGTGCCTGGGACTGGTGGCTGTGCTGGTCTAGAGCAGGGGCTATCTGGTCCCATCAGTGTCAGTCTCACTCCTATAGAGAAGCAGTTACGAGGCACAGAGTGTCAGGGTTTGGTGTAATGGGCCTGCCTTCACTGAGGCTCACTGTCCATTCCCTGAAGCCCCACGATGTTGGTCATGGGGAGAGACATGGCGACACCCCATCTATCCTGCCCACACGAGGTGTCTCAAAACTCACTGTTTAGGCTATCCTCACGGAATAGCCTGGGGAGCCGGCTTGCCTTGCTGCACAGTCCCCTGTGCCACCTGAGTACTGAGCTGGGATTCAAAACCCTGCAGGATCCGGCTTTGCTCGGACCTGGTAGTGGAGTTGCGCCACTCTGCCCAGTGGACAGAGGGCCTCTGGCTCGTGCCTGCACGGTCTTTTTCCCTTGGGCAGGGCAATACCTCCCCTTTCCACCATACTCAAGGTGTTCTCTCCCAGTGTAGCCCTGAGATTGCTACCAAGCCTAGGGGCGGCTCCCTCCCCACCAGGCATGGGAGGTGGTAGCTTTGGTCGAGAGAAAGTGTGGCCACCTTGAAAATTCTGTTTTTTACCCTCTACGGCTGTTTTCCAAAGTAGAAACTGGCTCTCTGGACCTCTCCTTGGTCTGTGGTCCGGACAGGCTTTCTCATATCCAAATGCACTTGCCACAGCCTCTCTCTCTCTACCTTCCTTTCGTTTCTCCACCAAAGGCCTTCCCCCACTGCATGCCTGTGCTGCCCATTTTATTTCTCCCAATTCTCATACACACCCTTCTGTCCCGCCAAGCTGTCACTCTGCACCTGCGGAGATTTTTCTGTCCCTCTGCAGCCTGTATTCCTGGTATTCCAAGTGTTGTGACCTCAATACTGCTGTGTTTGAGGGACAAGGGAAATTCTGATCCCCTCCCCTGCCATCTTAACTCCCCCCTCCACCTTTTGCTTTGCTTTTCGCAATTGCAAAGTTGGGTGCCTAATCGACTAAGTCACCCAGGCCCCCCAAAGAATACTTGTTTTCCATGGGAAGATGTTCAAAGGCCAATAAAATGGCCCTTGTGTCCAGAAAAGAATGGCAAAGTTAGAATGGGTTTTTGATGTTCTCATTTGGGGCTATAATAAGTTCCCGTAAGCTCTTAGCGATGACATCATAAAGGTATACATTTGACCCTTGAACAAGATGCGTTTGGACTGTGGGAGTCCACATACATACAGATTTTTTTCAATAAATACAGTACCATCCTGTAAACATATTTTCTCTTCCTTATGATTTTCTTTTGCATCTTGGTTTTTTTTTTTTTTTAATTATTCATTTTGGGAGAGAGAGAGAGGACAGAGCACGTGAGTAGGGAAGTGGGGGCAGAGAGAGAATTTTCATCAGGCTCCACACTGTCAGCGTTCAACTCAGGAAGTATAGATCATGACCTGAGCCAAAGTCAAGAGCCTGACCCTGAACCGACAGTGCCACCCAGCACCCCTTCCTTACGAGTTTCTTAGTAACCTTTCCTTCAGTTTATAGTGTAAAAATACAGTATGTAATACATATAACAGGGAAAACATGCATTAATCGACTGTGTATATTGTTGGTAAGCTCAGCATTCCGTTATCCTAACTCTGACCTCCCATGCTCAGTTTACAGAGTCAATGGCCAAACTAGGCCGAAAAGGTAGATTAGACCTAGAGAGCATATACAAGCGATTCTGCTTTAATGTTCTGGTTTTCAATACATATATACTTTTTGATTTTTAAGTGTGATTGCTTTTAAAGTAGGAAATTCGGTAGGAATTTTTGTTTTTTTGATTTGGTTTTGAGGTTTCAAAAGATATTTGTGGATTTTCGAGGGCATGGCCATCAGAGCCCGTAACCCTTGCTTTGTTCAAGGGCCAACGGTATAGTGATTTGGTACTTTTGAGATCTTCTCAGTGAGATTAGTGTAAATGTTTTGACCTTAATTAATTGGTCCTTGTATACTGAGTACGTACCAAGCAGTTAGCTACTGAGTGTACAAGCGGAGGGTTTAGGTTGTTGTGGTCGGAGCAGAAAAGTAAGTCAACAGCAATCTGTTATAAGTCACTATAAAGGCTTCATCGGTAGGGAATGGACGATGTTAGTTGAGAGAATATTGGGGGCGTTTGTAGTGAGGATGAGGATGAGAGTGGGAGTGGGAATTTTGGTAGTCAGAAAAGATCTGAGAGTGGCAAAAGGTGCCAAGTGAAAGATGAGAAGGACCAGTCGTGTAGACCGTGGCGAGGGATATTCTGGACAGAGAGGACCACGGATCATCATTTTACTCCAACGTCTTAGAGTGACCAAGCTGTAGGAAGGCTCACTCCATCATCATCATCATTATTATTGTTGTTGTGTGTAAAAAAGAAAATGTGCATAGTGAAATGAGTGCTTGGCACATTTTAGGTGACTAAGACATACATGTTCTTATACTTGCCGTTTGAATGCTTACTACACATTCTGAAGAGTTCCATACCTATATCTACATTGTTTCTGCTACTAGTTCATCATAATTTTAAGAAAAGTTTTTCTTACTACTTTGCCATTCGATCCAACCCTTCTTTCGTCAAGAAAAAGGTCAAGCCTCTGTTTACCTAAACGAAGCAGCAGCTACGACAGTGTTTTGTTGATACACAGCATGATATACTCCAAAGTTTCTGATCATGTGAGGTATGAATTGACACTGAAACAAATGTCTGCCATTTTACTAGAAGCACTTTTCATTTATAGCAAGTACACTTTTAAAGATTTTGTTTCAAAACTTATTTCACATGTCCTTTTATTTTGGTCAGGAATGCAAAGGAAGGGGTTTTGTTAGTTCCTTTTTGAAATCTGCATACAAGCCAGGCTTCTGCCTTTGAAAGTATTTATTCTGGCCTTCCATGATCAGTTTAGAGAGTCAATAGCCAAATGAAGATTCAAAGGGACGCTGAATCAAGAGAGCATATATGAGGTTTTGTATTTAAATGTTTTGGTGTTCAATACGGTTTTCTTATTTGCAAGTCTGATAGTTATTAAAATCATAAATTCAGATATTTTCTTGGAAAAGGATTAGGAAGTCTTCACGCAACTCATTACTGATGCTACTTTTAACAGTGTGTGTCTGAGAAGCCCAACAAAGATGTTCCTCATGTCTCTGGAGCTGTGGATCAGAAAGGGCAAAGTGTATTAAATGGACAAGTAGAAGGTAAGAACTGTATTTTATTCAAAGGTCATTTGACAGAATGTTGATTTCAAACAGGAATACTGATATATTCTAATATCTAAAGAAAACGGCCTGTTAAGTGCATAGGAAAGAGAAAGAGATGTGAAAAGGAGATAAGTTGCATATCGTATGTGGTGTCAGCAACAGATTAAATTGAGAGTGCCACCAAAGGACCTAAATGGCTAGTTCCCTTTCAACACACTGGAAGGCCTAAGGAACCTCAGGAAAGAAGAGACGAGCCAAACAGGGAATGATGTGAATGGCGGAGACTACAGGGAGTAAATGAAGGAAAGTAAGCCGGTGTGTATTGTGTTTCTACTGGAAGGTGGTAAAATACACTAGTCCTTTAAAGGGAAGAGCAGACTATTTGAAGTGCAGCAACACTATCAGGTGAGCTTCTCGTACCAGAATTTGTCAGAGTAGTATCCCCAAATGTCCCCACTCTTACTGTGATCCTCACTGTTGGCAAGACATTAAGGACTGACCTAGCTGATGATGCAGAGTTATGTCCTAACTACCATGGGTGAACGAACATAAGCATTTGTAGTCAGTGATAAATGTATATACGTTAATGCCATATAAAATGGGGGTACTTCATACGGTAGTATCATTTAGGGCAAAATAAGAGAATTGGAAGGAGGGTCAGATAGGGAGACATCAAGATAACTCATCTGACATTTTGGATGCCGTATTTGTGAGTTTTGATTATTTTGGCGATAACTGCCTCTAATAGGTGAACTATATTTTTAATGTTCTAGGAACATAAGGAAAAGAAACAAAAGAACACTATAATCAGTAGTATGTTTTCATATTCTGTCTGACAGTTCTGATTGTTGTAGAATGATCCCTGTTACTTCTTTGATTCCTATCTGCCAGAAAAATGAACTAAGTCCTAGGTAGTTGGAGAAAATTAACTGACTTTTCATATTTCAGAGAACTTTTATATGGTAGAACATAGGGGCAATCACCAGGATTTGCTCTCTCTCTCTGTTTTTTTTTTTTTTTTTTTTCAGAGTAAAATAAGATTGTTGCTTGTTTCACACTTTCTGACATCATGATTTCATCTATTCCTTTTAAACCTTTCTTCAAATGGATATGTAGGGATGTAGGAATTTTCAAGGCAAACACCAAGAAAAGAGATTCCAGGAAAGGTATTCTGTGACATAACCTTCTGACTGTAACCACGTGAAAGACATCAACCGAAACAATAAAATTCCATATAATGCAGTTGTGTTAGAGGCATCCCAATGACACCCAGATTTGATTATTCACTAGAAGAGCTCACAGGACTCAGCATATAGTTGTAGTCATGCGTGTGGCTTGGTATGGGGACAGGCTAGAAAGGCCAATGAGCACCGAGCAATGGTGCATGGGGTGAAGGCCAGAGGAAACCAAGCGCAGGCTTCCAGCAATCCTTTCTCTATGGAGTTAGCAGGATGTGCTAAATTCCTCCATCATGAAATTAGGACAGCACAAGTGAAATGTTGTCTGCCAGTACGAGGCTTATGGATACTCAGTGCCCGAGGTTTTCATCAAATGCTAATCACATAGGCATCTTCTCCTTAGCATGTCCCAAAATTCCAGGTTTCCACCAAGGAAATCAAGTGTACAGCCTTAAGGACATTGCTTGTACCAGCACTTAGGCACAGTGAACCACTCTTAACCAGCTAGGGAATGGTGGGAACCCTCCTTAAATCCAAGATCCCAGGGAACAACCAAGGGCCAGTCATTCAAGTAGGATGTTCTGAGGGTAGCCATCTTTGGCCTGCTGGATGAAATCTGTTCTGCATAGGAATTATAGCCCTGACGTCATTTTTGGTGGTGTCTTCAAATTTTGTTTTACTAGCAAGTAACATGATGGTTACCATGGTACTGGTTTCAGTTTCATCATCCATATGAAGTAGGTATTTGTATAAAAATTACTAGGGCAATATGAGGTCATTATAATCTCTTTTTTTTATGTGATTAAGCTTTCATTATGATTCTGAGGTATGATCAACATAATGATTTTTGATTTAAAATTAGAATGAAAATCTCGTAATTATATGGAAAACCCAGGTTTGATTCCTATGGTGCTGAACCCCTGTTTATAGGTATAAGATTTTGGATCATATTCATCAATTGTTTTGTTGCCTAAGTATACAAATAACTGTTGTATTTTTGTGTTTTGTTTATGCATTTTCATACACTTCCAAATGGGAGACAGTACCCCTATTGTGTTACTTTGATCTCTATTTTAATGTTCAAGGTGACTGTATCATGAGTTAGTATATGCTAAGAGTAGCTTCAATGGAAACCATATTTTGTTGTTTTTGTTGTTTCATACATTTAGTAAGCCTGATGTTTTACATCAGTTTTAAGTTCACAGCAAAATATAATAGGAAGTACAGAGTCTCCATATACCATACCATGCTCCCGTACACGCCTAGCCTCCCCTGTTGTTAACATCTTGCACGACAGTGGTCCATTTTGAGTAGGAATTTTTTTTTTTCAGTTCCTTGGTTGAGTTTTGAGCGAGAGAGCATGCATGCGTGTGAGCAGCCAAGGGGCAGAGGGAGAGGGGGGAAAGAATCCTGTGCTGTCAGCCCAGAGCCTGATGCAGGACTTGATCCCATGAATTGTGAGATCATGACCTGAGCTCAGATCCAGAGTTGGACGCTGAACCAACTGAGCCACCCAGGCACCCTGACAACAGTGGTGCATTTTCTCTGGACACGAACTCTTCATTTGGAGGCCAAGTCTCTAATTTGCATTAGTGTTCAGCCTTGGTGTTATACATTCTATGAGTCTTAACAAAGGTGTAATGATGTGAATCCACCTTTGTGGTACCGTGTGAAAGAGTTCCACTGCCTGAAAAGTCCTCTGTGCTGTGCCCGTTTCTCCCTACATTCACCCCAACCCTTAGCTCCATAGCCTTGCTCTTTCCAGGTGTCATGTAGTTAGAATCATAGAGTGGATGTCTTTGAATGTTTAGAAAGTGAAAATATCCTGGTAATTGAATGTAGGCATTCAAGATATTCTTTGCCCTTTGTTTTGTTTAGTTGCTCATCAGTAGAGGATCTGATGACCTCTGCCTTCCATGACAAAAAGTATGATTTCTCTAGATGTGTGTCACCTAATGGGGAGGGTTGAGAAAAATGACCTCATGAACCACTACAGAGCACTCACATTGGGATCATCCTCCTCTGTGATGTGCGGTGGGTCTAGATAGACTCTCTAGCAATGGAAGGAGACAGCCTCAAGAGGTTAGAACTATATCAAAGTGGAATGCCAAATCTTTCCTTCTTACGTTGCCATTGGAAATAAGACGAGGGAGAGTCTGTTTGCTATGGTTTGGCCATGCTGCAAAGTACAATAGCTATAGAGCACACTTTGTGAGGGGGTGTTTCCTCCTAAAACTGAAGAGTGTCTGTTGAAGAGCTGGGGAGGTTCTGCCGTGTTACAGCAAAACAAAGATACTCTCTTTCAACTCCTCTAGTACTGAAAGTCCAGAAAAATCATGCTAGTTTCAGTCTGACATTGTCAGCTCATGATAATCATTCTCCTAACGATACCAGTTTCCTCCAGTGTCACAGTGTCGGTCAGTGATGGCCATTGTAAACATCAGTCCCCCTGTAGGTGTCAAATTCTGATAAAACCCATTCTTGCTCTTGGTCAATATAGAGGAGAAAGTAAGATTTCTTAGTGCTTTAAGCCTACGAATGGTATAATTACCATTCAGTGTAGTGTGGTTTCCAGGTGTGGTCCCAAAGCAATACTTTTTAACAAATCATAAGCCGTACACTTGTAATTTTCCTCTATTTTTCGATTGTTGATTTAACATGTATTTTGCTTTCATCTTTAGGAGCAGATAAGAATGCTGAGGAAGATTCTATAGCCAGGTAGGATATTTATGGATTTGTAAAAATGACATTTGCTGGGGCACCCGGGTGGCTCAGTCGGTTAAGGGTGTGACTCTTGATTTCAACTCAGGTTTGTGAGTTCAAGCCCCCCGTCGGGTTTTGCGCTCACAGCCTCCTTAGGATATCTTTCCCGACTTCTGTGGGCACTCACTCTTAAAGTATAAAGGAATGAAATGAAATGAAACGGATAATGAAAGGAAAGGGAAGGGAATGAATGAACTGAAAATTATGTGTCTCCTAAGGGAACGCAGAGAACAAAAGCAGTTGTTGCGTGTTCTACACTGGACCAGACACTATATCCTATGGGTAACATCTGTTCAGTTATATAGTCATTGTATAGCTTTGCCAAGTAGCTGTGCTGTTGTAGCCTACATTTTATTACTTTGGCAACTGTGGTTCAGGGAGGTTGACGACTCGACCATGATTCCATAGTTAACGGGTAGCTGAGGGGCTTTGCCCATCAGCCCGTGAAGCTTCCACATCCATTCCCTGGTTCCTCAGCAGCACTGAGATGAGGATACAGATCCTAGGGCAGATCAACTCAGAATGTCAAAGGTAATGATGTCGGAACACTAATTTAGGGTTTGCTTAAGAACCCAGGTTAGTCCAAGCATTTGGCCTCATATATTTGACCACTAGTGCCAACCAAAGTCATTAGTGCAGTGGTAACTAGTCCCTTGTTTTTACCATCCGAGATTTTAGGGTGGTTGTCAGCTATGGCCATGGTGTCAAGGCTTTTCCATAAAAAGCAAGATGTCATCAGGCAACTCCTTACATGTAGTGATATCCCCTCTTCTTGAGACAAATGAGTTTTCTGTAAGGGAAGGATATTTAGTTGTAGACCATGTTACATTAACTAAACTCACTCTCTATTTCGAGGATATTGCTATATGATTCTCTGTTGCCTAAGTTCCCAGGCTGGTTTCCCTTTGGGCTAGTATCCTTGTCTAGTTCTAGGAATCTTTTCGGGTTTTTTTGGATTTTTTTTTTTCCAATGACTTTTTGTTCTGTGTTTTTGCCTTTTGACTTTCTTCTCTTTTTTCCTTGGTATTTCTTCTTTTTTTTTTCCAATAATTTCCCTACTTCTGCCATTTAAGGACTCTCCATTATTCCAGAGGCCAAATCAAAAGCACTTAGAGTCTCCAGATTTAGGGAACCTCAGAGATTAATTCCTCAAAACACCCTCTGGTCCGTCAACCTATGTTTCACCTCCTTGCCCAATGGTTGTTTCCCTGGAGAATTGGAAACTCAAAAGAGATTGAAGTGACCTATTTGGATATGATAAGTGACAGAAATGCGATTTAAATTCTGGTTTTCTTTCTTTCTTTCCTTCCTTCTTTTTTGTCTTGATCTTGCACGCAACTGTTTTAATAATAGAAGGCTGGGGAGTGGGTCTAATGAATAGAGTGAAGGAGGGTAAGAATCGAATTAGCAGAGGAGACCAGGTTTCAAGGAGAACAACACTGAGTTGGTTAGGAATACGAGTTTGAGAAAAGATGTCAGAATTTGGGGGGTTATGCCAAGTGAGATAAAGGTGAATGACAGGAATGAAGGACCCAGGATTAGGGGAGTTGTTTAGAAAGGCATATTCAAATAGAGAGTTCAAGAGGGTCGTGATCAGTTTTCTGCTTTTGTGTGTGTTGGTTTCATTAAAGGTGCGAGCATACCTCAGATTTTCTGATGAGAGAGATTAAAAATCATTTGAGCTTCTGGGAAGAGTCTGTTTACAGCAGATAGAAATATGATATCCCCTACTTCCACCCCAACTGAGGGAGGATAGCTTAGATCCTCTCAAGGAATTGGGGGTGGGGGTGAAGATTCCGAACATCAGAGATGTATGGCCCAAGGCAAGCTGTCTCCTCACTCCACCTCTTTTCCTAAATCTGTGATGCCCTTCCCATGTACTTGTAGGGCTGGGCAGGGGTAGGTCTGACTTGTGAAATCAGCAAGGGAGCTTCATCTGGATCGGTGATAACATGCCTATGTTGAGGTGACTGTGTGGATGAGTGAGGCTCCCAATTCGCTTGTTCTCCAGGAGCAGGACATGGTCCCTACCCTCGGTCATTGGAGCCCATCCTTGTTGTAGGAGTGTATGGCTTCATAGGCTACAGATTGAAAGGTTGGGGAATGCCACAGAACCGTGCTGAAGAGTGATGTAGGAGTGGGAGCTCATAGGGAAGAAAATATTCAGGCAGCGTATAGAGAAATAGAGGCACAACTACCAGGACCATTTTGATCACAGTCTCCCTCCTTGGGTAGCTGAATGCCCCTGAAGGCTTGGAGTGTCTTGCTAGTTATTATGGACCTAAGTAAGGCAAGACCAGTGTGGGAACAAAGTTGGCCTTGGGAACTTTGAGTCTTTCAATCTCTAGTTAGTACTACCACTCATAACATAGAAACCTAAACTTCGATACGTTTACTTAAACGGAGGTCTACGTGACACACAATGTAATATGTGATGCAACAACTCTGGATGTTTCACCGTGATCGCCATAAGCGTAGCTCCCATCTGTTAATGTATGAGGCTATTACGATACCACAGGCTAGATTCCCTATGCTGTACCTTTGAGCCTTGTGATTTATTCATTCTATAACTGGAACCCTGAACTTCCCTCTCCCCTTCCCCCATTTTGTCCATCCCCCCACCTCCCCTCCCTTCTGGCAAGAGTCAAATCTCTGCATTTATGGGTGTGTTTCTGCTTTTGCTCTGTTTGTTCATTGATTCCCCTTTTTACATTCTACACAGAAGTGAAATCATAGAGGATTTGTCTTTCTCTGTCTGACTTATTTCACTTATCCTCATGCCATCTAGGTACATCCATGATGTTGCAGGTAGCAGGATCTCATTCTCATTTAGAGCTGCGTAATATTTCATTGTGTGTGTGTGTCTGCGTGTGTGTTTGTGTGTGTGTGGTATCCAAACAGTATTGTGGGTACTGGCGTACAAAATAGCCTCATTGCTCAGTGGAATAGAACCGCAAACCCAGGCATCAATCCACCACTGTATGGTCAGTTCATCTTCCACAAACAGGAAAGACTATCCAGTGGGGAAAAGGCAGTCTCTTCGCCAAATGGTGTTGGGACAACTGGACAAGCCACATGCCAAAGAATGAACCTGGACCAATTTCTGTACCATACACACAAATAAACTCAAAATGAATTAAAGACCTAAGTGTGAGGCTTGAAACCATAAAAAAAAAAAAAAAATCCTTGAAGAGAGCACAGGCCGTCATTTCTGTAACTTTGGCTGTAGCAACATTTTACTATTTATGTCTCTTGAGCCAAGGGAAATAAAACAAGAATAAAGTTTGAGGACTACTTCAACCTACAAAGCTTTTGCACAGTAAAGGAAAGAGTCAAAACTGAAAGGCAACCTCTGGAATGGGAGAACAAATTTGGAAATATTTGGCAAATCCAGTAAAGGGTTAGTGTTCACAATGTCTAAAAACTTGATTCATGTCAACATCACCCCCCTCCAAAAAAGCCCAGTTTACAAATGAGCAGTACACATAACCAGACACTTTTCCAATGACAACATACAGATGGTCAACAGACACATGAAAAGATGCTCCCCCAAACTACAACGAGATACCACGTCACACCTGTCAGAATGGCTACACTCCAAGACACAAGAAGCAAGTGTTTGCGAGGATGTGGAGACTAAGGAAACCTCTTGCACCGTTGGTGGAAATGCAAATGGGTGCGGCCCCTGTGGAAAACAGTATGCAGGTTCCTCAAAAAATTAAAAACAGAACTCTCCTATGATCCAGTAATTGCACTACTGGATACTACCCAAGAGAATACAAAAACAAGAATTCCACGGGACACACGCACTCCTGTGTTTATTGCGGCATTATTTCCAACAGCCAGCGCAAGCGTCCATTGACAGCTGAGTGAACGAAGAAGAAGCCCTATATGAATGTATGTGTGTGTGTATATGTATATCCACACACACACACACACACACACACACACGCACACACACATGCACACACACACACACTGTAATATTACTCAACCATAAAACAATGCAATCTTGCCATTTGCAATCACCTGGATGGAGCCTGAGGGTAGTATGGTAAGCAAAGTCAGGGAAAGACAAATACCATATGATTTTACTCATGTAGCCCTTAAGAAGCAACAAACGAGCAAAGGGAGGAAACAAAAGGGGAGACAAACCAAGAAATAGGCTCTTACCTGCAGAGAAGAAACGGATGGTTGTGGAGAGGAGGTGAGTGGTGGGAGGGGTGAAAGAGATGATGGGGATGAAGGAGTGCCCTTGTCATGATGAGCACGGGGTGAGTATGGAGTTGGTGAATCACTATTTTGTACAACTTAAACTACTATAACTCTGGATGTTCCTATTACCGGAATTAAAATAAAACTTAATGACAAAACCAGAGGCCAACTTTTCATTATACCAAGAAACTTCGTGGAATAAACAGATAGGTGACCTTTCCCTTAACTTTTTTAAATTTTGTTTTTAAATGAATGAACATGTGTTTGTTGTATTTTTTTGCTCTAAAGGCTTTCCGACAAACCTGGTCCTGACGATTCATGGTCTACCTCATCTAGCCAAGACTTAGATTTTGGTACCAAGGTAAAGTACCCTCCTGTGAAACTCACTTTCCTGCTCTGAATTGAGTTTTCTCCCTTATTCACTCTGAAAATTTAAGAGGAGCCTGTGTATCATCATTTTATGTGTGTCATGGAAAGTTGGCAAGAACAAACCACTTTACAGATACATGACGCGTTGAATGTTTTGTTTTGTTTTGTTGTACTTTGGTAAATCCTACAGGTGGAGGCTGATAAAAGAATGGGCTGGAAAATATATAATGACCGTCAAATTATATTGGGACAAGCTTTCCCACAATGGAGGCAATATGACGTTTGCTTAAGGATAAGGATTCTTACTGTGATCGTAACATGACTGATAATACTCACGCCTAAATGAAACGTGATTGGGTCCAAGTATCTATTGTAGGTTGCCCCCCGCCCCGGGCAAGTTTTATTTTGGTGAGATACAGGATTTTCCTTTGGCTCTATCCTTTGTTCTACATTTAGAATAAAACCATATTAGAAAATGTAGAAATTTAGATGTTTACATTATTTCTCAACATTTACCTTACAAAGGTGTTCCCCTGTAGTTTTGAAATAACTCCATGAAGAGTAAGTTAAAATTGTGCATCTCCCCGAAGAATACGTATTTTGCTGAAAAGAGTAGCTCTATGGGCAGAGGCTCTTCATAGCCAAGGTGTCAAATTTCTAATTTCAGAAATCTTGCCCATTCTAGCTTTGAACACTATCTCCTCCTAGTCCTTGTGTCAGATTCTAAAATTTAAAGTTTCAGACATCTGATATTTATTTCAGTATTCATTTCAAAGCCCCTAAATCATGATAAGCTCCTGGAGGTTAGGAAACGCACTGGTTTGACTCCTGGAGCTCCTAAAATAAAGTCTTGCTTGGAAGAAGCAATGTCATGGTTTTTGAATGTGAACAAATGAGTAGGGAAATGGAATTCCGTAGAATGGAGTTTGAAAAGTAACAAAATACGCATGATATATCACAATTAAATATGTGAATTTAAAAAGTCAGGCTTCAGTTTATATTCCGTTTTAGTGTTTAACATGTATACACGCAAATGAATCCTATTGAGGCAATCAGGAGTTACATAAGAAAGAAGGTTACAGTATATTTTTAGTATCCTCCCATTGTGAGCTTAGAAGTGCAGGGAAAAAGTCGTCAGCCTTTGTTGGTTGAACCCCATCTGTGTCCCATTACCTACATCCTTTAAATGTTCCCATTTCTTCCTAGAATTCTCATTCCCAATTCTTTCTCCATAGTGAATGTTGACGTGTTAGGAACCTCTCTTTTTCTGTTCTTTTGTTAGTCTAGTAATAATTTCTAGCTTTTCGGAAGCGATAGATGCCAGGAATTGAACAATTTATTTATAGTGAAAAAAATTAAATTCTTTATTACAGTATTTATAACCAGATAACTGTAGAGTGATAAGAGTCAGTATTATTAGGGATATACTGTGAATCAAAGCCTCTCTTTTACATAAATATTATATACATAGATACATAGATGGATATGGATATAGATAGATAGATAGATAGATAGATAGATATAGATAGATAGATATAGGTAGAGATATATATAATATACACATATATACACATATATTTACACTTATATATAAATACACACTTATATGTATACATATTTATGTACACCTATACGTACACACACACACACACACACACACACACACACATACATATATATATATATATATATATATATATATATATGTATATCACACATATATAAAGACATATATCTTTAAAAGGTTTAAAAGGGACTATTTTTCATAGTATATTCCCAATCCTACTTATGTACCTGTTGAAAAATGTATGTTGTTTCCACTTACCTTCTTTGGCTCACATTTTTCCTTTTCTTTTTTGTCTTAAGCTCATGCTTGATTGATTGGTCATTTGTTTTGTTTTGTTTTGTTTTGTTTTTTCCTTTTTCCCTCTTCTCAACCCATGCTTATTACGGTATTTTTAATTTTTTTTCAAAGTTTATTTATTTTTGAGACAGAGAGAGACACAGAGTGCAAGCGGGGTAGGGGCAGAGACAGAGAGACACACAGAATCCAAAGCAGGCTGCAGGCTCCGAGCTGTCAACACAGAGCTCAACGTGGGGCTGATAACCACAAACCGTGAGATCATGACTCATGAGCTGAAGGTGGATGCTGAACTGACTGTGCCACATATGTGTTCCCCGCACCGGGCTCGTTTTTAATGGTTTACCCCTACCCTAATTTGTCCTTGCAGAAACTATTTCTTTAGTGTCTGTTCTTTTAGTACATCACTGTCTGTCAACTCCATTGTCAACATATTGGTTATGGAATTCTACTGTCTGTGTGTGGTTTCCATCCAGGGCTCGTTGCCCCACAAGGTTTATTATTCTTGTTTTTCTCTTTCTTGGAAGGGGCTGAGATAAATGTTTTTGAAATGTTTGCATTTCTCTTGGAAAGGGAGGGAGAGAGAGAAAGAATGAGCAAGTGCTCGTTGTTGTGATCTGACAATATGCAAGGTATGATCTCAGTCCTTTTATATTTGTGGAGGGCTGTTTTGTGACCCAGGATGTCACTTGGAGACATTGGAGAATGTTCTATGTGCACTTAAGAAGAATGTGCGTTCTACTGCTGTTGGATGAAAAGATCTTAATATATCGGTGTTGATATCCATGTATATAAATGTATATATATGAGGCCAATATATATCTATGTATATCTGAATACATCTGGTCCAATGACACATTGGATCTGTGTTTCCTTACTGATTTTCTGCCTTGACGATCCGCCTTTTGCCATGAGTGGAGTCTTAAAGTCGTCTACAATCATGGTATTTGTATGTATACATTTAATCATGTTTGTGAGTAATCGATTCATATGTGTGGGCGTTTCACTTTGGGGGCATAAACACTTGCAATTGTTAGCTCCTCTTGATGGATAGACCCCTTAATTATGATCCAATGCCCTTCTGAATCTGTTACTACAGTCTCTGGTTTAAAATCTAGTCTGTCTGGTGGAAGTGTGGCGACTCCAGCTTTCTTTTGACTTCTAGTAGCATGATAGGTGGTTCCCCATACCTTCACTTTGAACCTGGAGGTGTCCTGGGGTCTAAAATCAGTGTCTTGTTGACAACATATAGATGGATCTTGTTGTTTGGTTTTGTTTTGTGTTTTACCCATTCTGATTCCCTGTGTCTTTTGATTGCGGCATTGAGTCCATTCCCATTCAGAGTGATTAGTTAAAGATATGGATTTAGTGTCATTGTGTTATCTGAAGGTTTCATGCTTTTGGTGAGGCCTCTGGTCCTTTGTAGTCTCTGCTGCTTTCCACTCACAGAGTCGCCCGTTAGGATCTCCCGCAGGGCTGGTTTAGTGGTCATGAACTCCATTAGGTTTTGTTTGTCTGGGAAAGCCTTTCTCTCTCTTTCTGTTCTAAATGTCAGCCTTGCCTGGGAAGGGATTCTTCGCCGCAGATGTTCCCATTCAGCACATTGACCGTTTCCTACCCCTCCCTTCTGCCCTGCCAAGTTTCTTTGGACAGGTCTGCTGCTACCCTTATGTGTCTTCCCTTGTCGATTAAGACCCGTTTGTCCCTAGCTGATTTCAGAATCCTCTCCTTATCTTTGTAGTTTTCCAGTTTCGCTATGGCATGTCGTGGTGTTGACCTGGGTTTGTTGATTTGGAAAGGAATTCTCTGTGCCGCCAGGACTTGGATGCCCGTTTCCTTCCCCAGATGAGGGAAGCTCTCAGCTATAAGTTGTTCAAAAAAAACCTTCTGCCCCTTTCTCTCACTCTTCTTCTTCTGGGACTCCTAGGATCTGGCTAATATTTCATCTCACTGAATCACCTAGGTCTCTAGTACCTGCCTCGTGATCTAGTCATTTCCTTCCTTTCCTTTCCCTGCTTCATCTTTGTCCACAATTGTATCTTCTGTTTCACGGATTCTGTCTGCTGCTTCTCCCGTCCTTGCTGTCACTGCATCTAGTTTACTTTGTATCTCCTTTACACCATTTCATGTTCAGCGTTCATCGTGACGATTCCTTAGGTCCTTGATCTCTGAAGCAGTAGATTGTCTGCTGTCTTCTATGCGTGGTTTCAAGCGCAACTATGCGTCTTATGAGTGTCATTCCAAAAATGTGCTCACATATATGGTTTCTGTCTCTTTTGAGCCCTTCTCTGGCTGTCCTTTCTTCCCGGAATTTTTTTGAGGGGAATTCTGCGATTTCGTCGTTTTGGCTAGATTCCTGCCCTTTATGTGTGTTAATAGCTTGTTCTGTGTCCCACACCTGCGAGTACTACTGTAATAAAAAGACCCCCTACACTGTCCAGGGCCTGGCAGTTGAACAAATTTTTTTTGAGTGTGTTGTGTGCACTCTTTCGGTGCGTCTTTGGCTGCTGTTCTCGCTACTTGGAGTGGCGGTTTGGGCCTTCCAACAGGTGTGCTTTGATTTGTTTGTTGAAGTAATCCTGGAAAAAAGGGGAAGAAGATGGGGAAGAATCCTTAGCCCAAACAAAAAGAGAAATGACTGGAGTTGAAAAAAAGACCAGGAAGTGACTCAAAGGAGCTAGAGGGCTTAATCCAGAAAGAGAGGGAGGAAAATGAAGAAGGAGATCTAGAAAAGTATAGAGAAAATGCACAATCAAACAAACAAAGAACCAGAACAGAGGATCAAAGGAAAAAAATATATAGATATATCTATAGATATATCTGTGTATAGATATATAGGTATATATTAAGATATAGAGATAAATGTAGATATATAATTAGCTTTGACCCACGTCAACTCGAGACTACTAGGCTGTTTCCAAAGGGAGAAGGGGAAAGAGGAGAGTAGAAAGAGAAAAAAGGGAAAAGAGAAGAAAGGGAAAGCAAAGGAAAGAAAAGATGGGCGCCTGGGTGGCTCAGTAGGTGAAGCGTCTGACTCTTGAATTTGGCTCACGTCATGTTGTCGCTGTTGGTGGGTTCGAAACCCCCAACAGGTTCTGCAGTGAGAGCATGGATCCTGCTCGGATTCTCTCTCTCTCCCTCTCTCTGCATCTCTTCTGCTTGATCACTCACTCTCTCTCTCAAAATGAAGAAATAAACATTAAAAAAGAAAAGGAAAGACAAAAGAATAATAACTCAAACGAAAACAAACAAACAAACAAACAAACAAACTAAGATAGAAAACCGGAGGAGAGTTGTCTATTGGTGCCTGGGACTGGTGGCTGTGCTGGTCTAGAGCAGGGGCTATCTGGTCCCATCAGTGTCAGTCTCACTCCTATAGAGAAGCAGTTACGAGGCACAGAGTGTCAGGGTTTGGTGTAATGGGCCTGCCTTCACTGAGGCTCACTGTCCATTCCCTGAAGCCCCACGATGTTGGTCATGGGGAGAGACATGGCGACACCCCATCTATCCTGCCCACACGAGGTGTCTCAAAACTCACTGTTTAGGCTATCCTCACGGAATAGCCTGGGGAGCCGGCTTGCCTTGCTGCACAGTCCCCTGTGCCACCTGAGTACTGAGCTGGGATTCAAAACCCTGCAGGATCCGGCTTTGCTCGGACCTGGTAGTGGAGTTGCGCCACTCTGCCCAGTGGACAGAGGGCCTCTGGCTCGTGCCTGCACGGTCTTTTTCCCTTGGGCAGGGCAATACCTCCCCTTTCCACCATACTCAAGGTGTTCTCTCCCAGTGTAGCCCTGAGATTGCTACCAAGCCTAGGGGCGGCTCCCTCCCCACCAGGCATGGGAGGTGGTAGCTTTGGTCGAGAGAAAGTGTGGCCACCTTGAAAATTCTGTTTTTTACCCTCTACGGCTGTTTTCCAAAGTAGAAACTGGCTCTCTGGACCTCTCCTTGGTCTGTGGTCCGGACAGGCTTTCTCATATCCAAATGCACTTGCCACAGCCTCTCTCTCTCTACCTTCCTTTCGTTTCTCCACCAAAGGCCTTCCCCCACTGCATGCCTGTGCTGCCCATTTTATTTCTCCCAATTCTCATACACACCCTTCTGTCCCGCCAAGCTGTCACTCTGCACCTGCGGAGATTTTTCTGTCCCTCTGCAGCCTGTATTCCTGGTATTCCAAGTGTTGTGACCTCAATACTGCTGTGTTTGAGGGACAAGGGAAATTCTGATCCCCTCCCCTGCCATCTTAACTCCCCCCTCCACCTTTTGCTTTGCTTTTCGCAATTGCAAAGTTGGGTGCCTAATCGACTAAGTCACCCAGGCCCCCCAAAGAATACTTGTTTTCCATGGGAAGATGTTCAAAGGCCAATAAAATGGCCCTTGTGTCCAGAAAAGAATGGCAAAGTTAGAATGGGTTTTTGATGTTCTCATTTGGGGCTATAATAAGTTCCCGTAAGCTCTTAGCGATGACATCATAAAGGTATACATTTGACCCTTGAACAAGATGCGTTTGGACTGTGGGAGTCCACATACATACAGATTTTTTTCAATAAATACAGTACCATCCTGTAAACATATTTTCTCTTCCTTATGATTTTCTTTTGCATCTTGGTTTTTTTTTTTTTTTAATTATTCATTTTGGGAGAGAGAGAGAGGACAGAGCACGTGAGTAGGGAAGTGGGGGCAGAGAGAGAATTTTCATCAGGCTCCACACTGTCAGCGTTCAACTCAGGAAGTATAGATCATGACCTGAGCCAAAGTCAAGAGCCTGACCCTGAACCGACAGTGCCACCCAGCACCCCTTCCTTACGAGTTTCTTAGTAACCTTTCCTTCAGTTTATAGTGTAAAAATACAGTATGTAATACATATAACAGGGAAAACATGCATTAATCGACTGTGTATATTGTTGGTAAGCTCAGCATTCCGTTATCCTAACTCTGACCTCCCATGCTCAGTTTACAGAGTCAATGGCCAAACTAGGCCGAAAAGGTAGATTAGACCTAGAGAGCATATACAAGCGATTCTGCTTTAATGTTCTGGTTTTCAATACATATATACTTTTTGATTTTTAAGTGTGATTGCTTTTAAAGTAGGAAATTCGGTAGGAATTTTTGTTTTTTTGATTTGGTTTTGAGGTTTCAAAAGATATTTGTGGATTTTCGAGGGCATGGCCATCAGAGCCCGTAACCCTTGCTTTGTTCAAGGGCCAACGGTATAGTGATTTGGTACTTTTGAGATCTTCTCAGTGAGATTAGTGTAAATGTTTTGACCTTAATTAATTGGTCCTTGTATACTGAGTACGTACCAAGCAGTTAGCTACTGAGTGTACAAGCGGAGGGTTTAGGTTGTTGTGGTCGGAGCAGAAAAGTAAGTCAACAGCAATCTGTTATAAGTCACTATAAAGGCTTCATCGGTAGGGAATGGACGATGTTAGTTGAGAGAATATTGGGGGCGTTTGTAGTGAGGATGAGGATGAGAGTGGGAGTGGGAATTTTGGTAGTCAGAAAAGATCTGAGAGTGGCAAAAGGTGCCAAGTGAAAGATGAGAAGGACCAGTCGTGTAGACCGTGGCGAGGGATATTCTGGACAGAGAGGACCACGGATCATCATTTTACTCCAACGTCTTAGAGTGACCAAGCTGTAGGAAGGCTCACTCCATCATCATCATCATTATTATTGTTGTTGTGTGTAAAAAAGAAAATGTGCATAGTGAAATGAGTGCTTGGCACATTTTAGGTGACTAAGACATACATGTTCTTATACTTGCCGTTTGAATGCTTACTACACATTCTGAAGAGTTCCATACCTATATCTACATTGTTTCTGCTACTAGTTCATCATAATTTTAAGAAAAGTTTTTCTTACTACTTTGCCATTCGATCCAACCCTTCTTTCGTCAAGAAAAAGGTCAAGCCTCTGTTTACCTAAACGAAGCAGCAGCTACGACAGTGTTTTGTTGATACACAGCATGATATACTCCAAAGTTTCTGATCATGTGAGGTATGAATTGACACTGAAACAAATGTCTGCCATTTTACTAGAAGCAGTTTTCATTTATAGCAAGTACACTTTTAAAGATTTTGTTTCAAAACTTATTTCACATGTCCTTTTATTTTGGTCAGGAATGCAAAGGAAGGGGTTTTGTTAGTTCCTTTTTGAAATCTGCATACAAGCCAGGCTTCTGCCTTTGAAAGTATTTATTCTGGCCTTCCATGATCAGTTTAGAGAGTCAATAGCCAAATGAAGATTCAAAGGGACGCTGAATCAAGAGAGCATATATGAGGTTTTGTATTTAAATGTTTTGGTGTTCAATACGGTTTTCTTATTTGCAAGTCTGATAGTTATTAAAATCATAAATTCAGATATTTTCTTGGAAAAGGATTAGGAAGTCTTCACGCAACTCATTACTGATGCTACTTTTAACAGTGTGTGTCTGAGAAGCCCAACAAAGATGTTCCTCATGTCTCTGGAGCTGTGGATCAGAAAGGGCAAAGTGTATTAAATGGACAAGTAGAAGGTAAGAACTGTATTTTATTCAAAGGTCATTTGACAGAATGTTGATTTCAAACAGGAATACTGATATATTCTAATATCTAAAGAAAACGGCCTGTTAAGTGCATAGGAAAGAGAAAGAGATGTGAAAAGGAGATAAGTTGCATATCGTATGTGGTGTCAGCAACAGATTAAATTGAGAGTGCCACCAAAGGACCTAAATGGCTAGTTCCCTTTCAACACACTGGAAGGCCTAAGGAACCTCAGGAAAGAAGAGACGAGCCAAACAGGGAATGATGTGAATGGCGGAGACTACAGGGAGTAAATGAAGGAAAGTAAGCCGGTGTGTATTGTGTTTCTACTGGAAGGTGGTAAAATACACTAGTCCTTTAAAGGGAAGAGCAGACTATTTGAAGTGCAGCAACACTATCAGGTGAGCTTCTCGTACCAGAATTTGTCAGAGTAGTATCCCCAAATGTCCCCACTCTTACTGTGATCCTCACTGTTGGCAAGACATTAAGGACTGACCTAGCTGATGATGCAGAGTTATGTCCTAACTACCATGGGTGAACGAACATAAGCATTTGTAGTCAGTGATAAATGTATATACGTTAATGCCATATAAAATGGGGGTACTTCATACGGTAGTATCATTTAGGGCAAAATAAGAGAATTGGAAGGAGGGTCAGATAGGGAGACATCAAGATAACTCATCTGACATTTTGGATGCCGTATTTGTGAGTTTTGATTATTTTGGCGATAACTGCCTCTAATAGGTGAACTATATTTTTAATGTTCTAGGAACATAAGGAAAAGAAACAAAAGAACACTATAATCAGTAGTATGTTTTCATATTCTGTCTGACAGTTCTGATTGTTGTAGAATGATCCCTGTTACTTCTTTGATTCCTATCTGCCAGAAAAATGAACTAAGTCCTAGGTAGTTGGAGAAAATTAACTGACTTTTCATATTTCAGAGAACTTTTATATGGTAGAACATAGGGGCAATCACCAGGATTTGCTCTCTCTCTCTGTTTTTTTTTTTTTTTTTTTTTTCAGAGTAAAATAAGATTGTTGCTTGTTTCACACTTTCTGACATCATGATTTCATCTATTCCTTTTAAACCTTTCTTCAAATGGATATGTAGGGATGTAGGAATTTTCAAGGCAAACACCAAGAAAAGAGATTCCAGGAAAGGTATTCTGTGACATAACCTTCTGACTGTAACCACGTGAAAGACATCAACCGAAACAATAAAATTCCATATAATGCAGTTGTGTTAGAGGCATCCCAATGACACCCAGATTTGATTATTCACTAGAAGAGCTCACAGGACTCAGCATATAGTTGTAGTCATGCGTGTGGCTTGGTATGGGGACAGGCTAGAAAGGCCAATGAGCACCGAGCAATGGTGCATGGGGTGAAGGCCAGAGGAAACCAAGCGCAGGCTTCCAGCAATCCTTTCTCTATGGAGTTAGCAGGATGTGCTAAATTCCTCCATCATGAAATTAGGACAGCACAAGTGAAATGTTGTCTGCCAGTACGAGGCTTATGGATACTCAGTGCCCGAGGTTTTCATCAAATGCTAATCACATAGGCATCTTCTCCTTAGCATGTCCCAAAATTCCAGGTTTCCACCAAGGAAATCAAGTGTACAGCCTTAAGGACATTGCTTGTACCAGCACTTAGGCACAGTGAACCACTCTTAACCAGCTAGGGAATGGTGGGAACCCTCCTTAAATCCAAGATCCCAGGGAACAACCAAGGGCCAGTCATTCAAGTAGGATGTTCTGAGGGTAGCCATCTTTGGCCTGCTGGATGAAATCTGTTCTGCATAGGAATTATAGCCCTGACGTCATTTTTGGTGGTGTCTTCAAATTTTGTTTTACTAGCAAGTAACATGATGGTTACCATGGTACTGGTTTCAGTTTCATCATCCATATGAAGTAGGTATTTGTATAAAAATTACTAGGGCAATATGAGGTCATTATAATCTCTTTTTTTTATGTGATTAAGCTTTCATTATGATTCTGAGGTATGATCAACATAATGATTTTTGATTTAAAATTAGAATGAAAATCTCGTAATTATATGGAAAACCCAGGTTTGATTCCTATGGTGCTGAACCCCTGTTTATAGGTATAAGATTTTGGATCATATTCATCAATTGTTTTGTTGCCTAAGTATACAAATAACTGTTGTATTTTTGTGTTTTGTTTATGCATTTTCATACACTTCCAAATGGGAGACAGTACCCCTATTGTGTTACTTTGATCTCTATTTTAATGTTCAAGGTGACTGTATCATGAGTTAGTATATGCTAAGAGTAGCTTCAATGGAAACCATATTTTGTTGTTTTTGTTGTTTCATACATTTAGTAAGCCTGATGTTTTACATCAGTTTTAAGTTCACAGCAAAATATAATAGGAAGTACAGAGTCTCCATATACCATACCATGCTCCCGTACACGCCTAGCCTCCCCTGTTGTTAACATCTTGCACGACAGTGGTCCATTTTGAGTAGGAATTTTTTTTTTTCAGTTCCTTGGTTGAGTTTTGAGCGAGAGAGCATGCATGCGTGTGAGCAGCCAAGGGGCAGAGGGAGAGGGGGGAAAGAATCCTGTGCTGTCAGCCCAGAGCCTGATGCAGGACTTGATCCCATGAACTGTGAGATCATGACCTGAGCTCAGATCCAGAGTTGGACGCTGAACCAACTGAGCCACCCAGGCACCCTGACAACAGTGGTGCATTTTCTCTGGACACGAACTCTTCATTTGGAGGCCAAGTCTCTAATTTGCATTAGTGTTCAGCCTTGGTGTTATACATTCTATGAGTCTTAACAAAGGTGTAATGATGTGAATCCACCTTTGTGGTACCGTGTGAAAGAGTTCCACTGCCTGAAAAGTCCTCTGTGCTGTGCCCGTTTCTCCCTACATTCACCCCAACCCTTAGCTCCATAGCCTTGCTCTTTCCAGGTGTCATGTAGTTAGAATCATAGAGTGGATGTCTTTGAATGTTTAGAAAGTGAAAATATCCTGGTAATTGAATGTAGGCATTCAAGATATTCTTTGCCCTTTGTTTTGTTTAGTTGCTCATCAGTAGAGGATCTGATGACCTCTGCCTTCCATGACAAAAAGTATGATTTCTCTAGATGTGTGTCACCTAATGGGGAGGGTTGAGAAAAATGACCTCATGAACCACTACAGAGCACTCACATTGGGATCATCCTCCTCTGTGATGTGCGGTGGGTCTAGATAGACTCTCTAGCAATGGAAGGAGACAGCCTCAAGAGGTTAGAACTATATCAAAGTGGAATGCCAAATCTTTCCTTCTTACGTTGCCATTGGAAATAAGACGAGGGAGAGTCTGTTTGCTATGGTTTGGCCATGCTGCAAAGTACAATAGCTATAGAGCACACTTTGTGAGGGGGTGTTTCCTCCTAAAACTGAAGAGTGTCTGTTGAAGAGCTGGGGAGGTTCTGCCGTGTTACAGCAAAACAAAGATACTCTCTTTCAACTCCTCTAGTACTGAAAGTCCAGAAAAATCATGCTAGTTTCAGTCTGACATTGTCAGCTCATGATAATCATTCTCCTAACGATACCAGTTTCCTCCAGTGTCACAGTGTCGGTCAGTGATGGCCATTGTAAACATCAGTCCCCCTGTAGGTGTCAAATTCTGATAAAACCCATTCTTGCTCTTGGTCAATATAGAGGAGAAAGTAAGATTTCTTAGTGCTTTAAGCCTACGAATGGTATAATTACCATTCAGTGTAGTGTGGTTTCCAGGTGTGGTCCCAAAGCAATACTTTTTAACAAATCATAAGCCGTACACTTGTAATTTTCCTCTATTTTTCGATTGTTGATTTAACATGTATTTTGCTTTCATCTTTAGGAGCAGATAAGAATGCTGAGGAAGATTCTATAGCCAGGTAGGATATTTATGGATTTGTAAAAATGACATTTGCTGGGGCACCCGGGTGGCTCAGTCGGTTAAGGGTGTGACTCTTGATTTCAACTCAGGTTTGTGAGTTCAAGCCCCCCGTCGGGTTTTGCGCTCACAGCCTCCTTAGGATATCTTTCCCGACTTCTGTGGGCACTCACTCTTAAAGTATAAAGGAATGAAATGAAATGAAACGGATAATGAAAGGAAAGGGAAGGGAATGAATGAACTGAAAATTATGTGTCTCCTAAGGGAACGCAGAGAACAAAAGCAGTTGTTGCGTGTTCTACACTGGACCAGACACTATATCCTATGGGTAACATCTGTTCAGTTATATAGTCATTGTATAGCTTTGCCAAGTAGCTGTGCTGTTGTAGCCTACATTTTATTACTTTGGCAACTGTGGTTCAGGGAGGTTGACGACTCGACCATGATTCCATAGTTAACGGGTAGCTGAGGGGCTTTGCCCATCAGCCCGTGAAGCTTCCACATCCATTCCCTGGTTCCTCAGCAGCACTGAGATGAGGATACAGATCCTAGGGCAGATCAACTCAGAATGTCAAAGGTAATGATGTCGGAACACTAATTTAGGGTTTGCTTAAGAACCCAGGTTAGTCCAAGCATTTGGCCTCATATATTTGACCACTAGTGCCAACCAAAGTCATTAGTGCAGTGGTAACTAGTCCCTTGTTTTTACCATCCGAGATTTTAGGGTGGTTGTCAGCTATGGCCATGGTGTCAAGGCTTTTCCATAAAAAGCAAGATGTCATCAGGCAACTCCTTACATGTAGTGATATCCCCTCTTCTTGAGACAAATGAGTTTTCTGTAAGGGAAGGATATTTAGTTGTAGACCATGTTACATTAACTAAACTCACTCTCTATTTCGAGGATATTGCTATATGATTCTCTGTTGCCTAAGTTCCCAGGCTGGTTTCCCTTTGGGCTAGTATCCTTGTCTAGTTCTAGGAATCTTTTCGGGTTTTTTTGGATTTTTTTTTTTCCAATGACTTTTTGTTCTGTGTTTTTGCCTTTTGACTTTCTTCTCTTTTTTCCTTGGTATTTCTTCTTTTTTTTTTCCAATAATTTCCCTACTTCTGCCATTTAAGGACTCTCCATTATTCCAGAGGCCAAATCAAAAGCACTTAGAGTCTCCAGATTTAGGGAACCTCAGAGATTAATTCCTCAAAACACCCTCTGGTCCGTCAACCTATGTTTCACCTCCTTGCCCAATGGTTGTTTCCCTGGAGAATTGGAAACTCAAAAGAGATTGAAGTGACCTATTTGGATATGATAAGTGACAGAAATGCGATTTAAATTCTGGTTTTCTTTCTTTCTTTCCTTCCTTCTTTTTTGTCTTGATCTTGCACGCAACTGTTTTAATAATAGAAGGCTGGGGAGTGGGTCTAATGAATAGAGTGAAGGAGGGTAAGAATCGAATTAGCAGAGGAGACCAGGTTTCAAGGAGAACAACACTGAGTTGGTTAGGAATACGAGTTTGAGAAAAGATGTCAGAATTTGGGGGGTTATGCCAAGTGAGATAAAGGTGAATGACAGGAATGAAGGACCCAGGATTAGGGGAGTTGTTTAGAAAGGCATATTCAAATAGAGAGTTCAAGAGGGTCGTGATCAGTTTTCTGCTTTTGTGTGTGTTGGTTTCATTAAAGGTGCGAGCATACCTCAGATTTTCTGATGAGAGAGATTAAAAATCATTTGAGCTTCTGGGAAGAGTCTGTTTACAGCAGATAGAAATATGATATCCCCTACTTCCACCCCAACTGAGGGAGGATAGCTTAGATCCTCTCAAGGAATTGGGGGTGGGGGTGAAGATTCCGAACATCAGAGATGTATGGCCCAAGGCAAGCTGTCTCCTCACTCCACCTCTTTTCCTAAATCTGTGATGCCCTTCCCATGTACTTGTAGGGCTGGGCAGGGGTAGGTCTGACTTGTGAAATCAGCAAGGGAGCTTCATCTGGATCGGTGATAACATGCCTATGTTGAGGTGACTGTGTGGATGAGTGAGGCTCCCAATTCGCTTGTTCTCCAGGAGCAGGACATGGTCCCTACCCTCGGTCATTGGAGCCCATCCTTGTTGTAGGAGTGTATGGCTTCATAGGCTACAGATTGAAAGGTTGGGGAATGCCACAGAACCGTGCTGAAGAGTGATGTAGGAGTGGGAGCTCATAGGGAAGAAAATATTCAGGCAGCGTATAGAGAAATAGAGGCACAACTACCAGGACCATTTTGATCACAGTCTCCCTCCTTGGGTAGCTGAATGCCCCTGAAGGCTTGGAGTGTCTTGCTAGTTATTATGGACCTAAGTAAGGCAAGACCAGTGTGGGAACAAAGTTGGCCTTGGGAACTTTGAGTCTTTCAATCTCTAGTTAGTACTACCACTCATAACATAGAAACCTAAACTTCGATACGTTTACTTAAACGGAGGTCTACGTGACACACAATGTAATATGTGATGCAACAACTCTGGATGTTTCACCGTGATCGCCATAAGCGTAGCTCCCATCTGTTAATGTATGAGGCTATTACGATACCACAGGCTAGATTCCCTATGCTGTACCTTTGAGCCTTGTGATTTATTCATTCTATAACTGGAACCCTGAACTTCCCTCTCCCCTTCCCCCATTTTGTCCATCCCCCCACCTCCCCTCCCTTCTGGCAAGAGTCAAATCTCTGCATTTATGGGTGTGTTTCTGCTTTTGCTCTGTTTGTTCATTGATTCCCCTTTTTACATTCTACACAGAAGTGAAATCATAGAGGATTTGTCTTTCTCTGTCTGACTTATTTCACTTATCCTCATGCCATCTAGGTACATCCATGATGTTGCAGGTAGCAGGATCTCATTCTCATTTAGAGCTGCGTAATATTTCATTGTGTGTGTGTGTCTGCGTGTGTGTTTGTGTGTGTGTGGTATCCAAACAGTATTGTGGGTACTGGCGTACAAAATAGCCTCATTGCTCAGTGGAATAGAACCGCAAACCCAGGCATCAATCCACCACTGTATGGTCAGTTCATCTTCCACAAACAGGAAAGACTATCCAGTGGGGAAAAGGCAGTCTCTTCGCCAAATGGTGTTGGGACAACTGGACAAGCCACATGCCAAAGAATGAACCTGGACCAATTTCTGTACCATACACACAAATAAACTCAAAATGAATTAAAGACCTAAGTGTGAGGCTTGAAACCATAAAAAAAAAAAAAAATCCTTGAAGAGAGCACAGGCCGTCATTTCTGTAACTTTGGCTGTAGCAACATTTTACTATTTATGTCTCTTGAGCCAAGGGAAATAAAACAAGAATAAAGTTTGAGGACTACTTCAACCTACAAAGCTTTTGCACAGTAAAGGAAAGAGTCAAAACTGAAAGGCAACCTCTGGAATGGGAGAACAAATTTGGAAATATTTGGCAAATCCAGTAAAGGGTTAGTGTTCACAATGTCTAAAAACTTGATTCATGTCAACATCACCCCCCTCCAAAAAAGCCCAGTTTACAAATGAGCAGTACACATAACCAGACACTTTTCCAATGACAACATACAGATGGTCAACAGACACATGAAAAGATGCTCCCCCAAACTACAACGAGATACCACGTCACACCTGTCAGAATGGCTACACTCCAAGACACAAGAAGCAAGTGTTTGCGAGGATGTGGAGACTAAGGAAACCTCTTGCACCGTTGGTGGAAATGCAAATGGGTGCGGCCCCTGTGGAAAACAGTATGCAGGTTCCTCAAAAAATTAAAAACAGAACTCTCCTATGATCCAGTAATTGCACTACTGGATACTACCCAAGAGAATACAAAAACAAGAATTCCACGGGACACACGCACTCCTGTGTTTATTGCGGCATTATTTCCAACAGCCAGCGCAAGCGTCCATTGACAGCTGAGTGAACGAAGAAGAAGCCCTATATGAATGTATGTGTGTGTGTATATGTATATCCACACACACACACACACACACACACACACACACGCACACACACATGCACACACACACACACTGTAATATTACTCAACCATAAAACAATGCAATCTTGCCATTTGCAATCACCTGGATGGAGCCTGAGGGTAGTATGGTAAGCAAAGTCAGGGAAAGACAAATACCATATGATTTTACTCATGTAGCCCTTAAGAAGCAACAAACGAGCAAAGGGAGGAAACAAAAGGGGAGACAAACCAAGAAATAGGCTCTTACCTGCAGAGAAGAAACGGATGGTTGTGGAGAGGAGGTGAGTGGTGGGAGGGGTGAAAGAGATGATGGGGATGAAGGAGTGCCCTTGTCATGATGAGCACGGGGTGAGTATGGAGTTGGTGAATCACTATTTTGTACAACTTAAACTACTATAACTCTGGATGTTCCTATTACCGGAATTAAAATAAAACTTAATGACAAAACCAGAGGCCAACTTTTCATTATACCAAGAAACTTCGTGGAATAAACAGATAGGTGACCTTTCCCTTAACTTTTTTAAATTTTGTTTTTAAATGAATGAACATGTGTTTGTTGTATTTTTTTGCTCTAAAGGCTTTCCGACAAACCTGGTCCTGACGATTCATGGTCTACCTCATCTAGCCAAGACTTAGATTTTGGTACCAAGGTAAAGTACCCTCCTGTGAAACTCACTTTCCTGCTCTGAATTGAGTTTTCTCCCTTATTCACTCTGAAAATTTAAGAGGAGCCTGTGTATCATCATTTTATGTGTGTCATGGAAAGTTGGCAAGAACAAACCACTTTACAGATACATGACGCGTTGAATGTTTTGTTTTGTTTTGTTGTACTTTGGTAAATCCTACAGGTGGAGGCTGATAAAAGAATGGGCTGGAAAATATATAATGACCGTCAAATTATATTGGGACAAGCTTTCCCACAATGGAGGCAATATGACGTTTGCTTAAGGATAAGGATTCTTACTGTGATCGTAACATGACTGATAATACTCACGCCTAAATGAAACGTGATTGGGTCCAAGTATCTATTGTAGGTTGCCCCCCGCCCCGGGCAAGTTTTATTTTGGTGAGATACAGGATTTTCCTTTGGCTCTATCCTTTGTTCTACATTTAGAATAAAACCATATTAGAAAATGTAGAAATTTAGATGTTTACATTATTTCTCAACATTTACCTTACAAAGGTGTTCCCCTGTAGTTTTGAAATAACTCCATGAAGAGTAAGTTAAAATTGTGCATCTCCCCGAAGAATACGTATTTTGCTGAAAAGAGTAGCTCTATGGGCAGAGGCTCTTCATAGCCAAGGTGTCAAATTTCTAATTTCAGAAATCTTGCCCATTCTAGCTTTGAACACTATCTCCTCCTAGTCCTTGTGTCAGATTCTAAAATTTAAAGTTTCAGACATCTGATATTTATTTCAGTATTCATTTCAAAGCCCCTAAATCATGATAAGCTCCTGGAGGTTAGGAAACGCACTGGTTTGACTCCTGGAGCTCCTAAAATAAAGTCTTGCTTGGAAGAAGCAATGTCATGGTTTTTGAATGTGAACAAATGAGTAGGGAAATGGAATTCCGTAGAATGGAGTTTGAAAAGTAACAAAATACGCATGATATATCACAATTAAATATGTGAATTTAAAAAGTCAGGCTTCAGTTTATATTCCGTTTTAGTGTTTAACATGTATACACGCAAATGAATCCTATTGAGGCAATCAGGAGTTACATAAGAAAGAAGGTTACAGTATATTTTTAGTATCCTCCCATTGTGAGCTTAGAAGTGCAGGGAAAAAGTCGTCAGCCTTTGTTGGTTGAACCCCATCTGTGTCCCATTACCTACATCCTTTAAATGTTCCCATTTCTTCCTAGAATTCTCATTCCCAATTCTTTCTCCATAGTGAATGTTGACGTGTTAGGAACCTCTCTTTTTCTGTTCTTTTGTTAGTCTAGTAATAATTTCTAGCTTTTCGGAAGCGATAGATGCCAGGAATTGAACAATTTATTTATAGTGAAAAAAATTAAATTCTTTATTACAGTATTTATAACCAGATAACTGTAGAGTGATAAGAGTCAGTATTATTAGGGATATACTGTGAATCAAAGCCTCTCTTTTACATAAATATTATATACATAGATACATAGATGGATATGGATATAGATAGATAGATAGATAGATAGATAGATATAGATAGATAGATATAGGTAGAGATATATATAATATACACATATATACACATATATTTACACTTATATATAAATACACACTTATATGTATACATATTTATGTACACCTATACGTACACACACACACACACACACATACATACATATATATATATATATATATATATATATATATATATGTATATCACACATATATAAAGACATATATCTTTAAAAGGTTTAAAAGGGACTATTTTTCATAGTATATTCCCAATCCTACTTATGTACCTGTTGAAAAATGTATGTTGTTTCCACTTACCTTCTTTGGCTCACATTTTTCCTTTTCTTTTTTGTCTTAAGCTCATGCTTGATTGATTGGTCATTTGTTTTGTTTTGTTTTGTTTTGTTTTGTTTTTTCCTTTTTCCCTCTTCTCAACCCATGCTTATTACGGTATTTTTAATTTTTTTTCAAAGTTTATTTATTTTTGAGACAGAGAGAGACACAGAGTGCAAGCGGGGTAGGGGCAGAGACAGAGAGACACACAGAATCCAAAGCAGGCTGCAGGCTCCGAGCTGTCAACACAGAGCTCAACGTGGGGCTGATAACCACAAACCGTGAGATCATGACTCATGAGCTGAAGGTGGATGCTGAACTGACTGTGCCACATATGTGTTCCCCGCACCGGGCTCGTTTTTAATGGTTTACCCCTACCCTAATTTGTCCTTGCAGAAACTATTTCTTTAGTGTCTGTTCTTTTAGTACATCACTGTCTGTCAACTCCATTGTCAACATATTGGTTATGGAATTCTACTGTCTGTGTGTGGTTTCCATCCAGGGCTCGTTGCCCCACAAGGTTTATTATTCTTGTTTTTCTCTTTCTTGGAAGGGGCTGAGATAAATGTTTTTGAAATGTTTGCATTTCTCTTGGAAAGGGAGGGAGAGAGAGAAAGAATGAGCAAGTGCTCGTTGTTGTGATCTGACAATATGCAAGGTATGATCTCAGTCCTTTTATATTTGTGGAGGGCTGTTTTGTGACCCAGGATGTCACTTGGAGACATTGGAGAATGTTCTATGTGCACTTAAGAAGAATGTGCGTTCTACTGCTGTTGGATGAAAAGATCTTAATATATCGGTGTTGATATCCATGTATATAAATGTATATATATGAGGCCAATATATATCTATGTATATCTGAATACATCTGGTCCAATGACACATTGGATCTGTGTTTCCTTACTGATTTTCTGCCTTGACGATCCGCCTTTTGCCATGAGTGGAGTCTTAAAGTCGTCTACAATCATGGTATTTGTATGTATACATTTAATCATGTTTGTGAGTAATCGATTCATATGTGTGGGCGTTTCACTTTGGGGGCATAAACACTTGCAATTGTTAGCTCCTCTTGATGGATAGACCCCTTAATTATGATCCAATGCCCTTCTGAATCTGTTACTACAGTCTCTGGTTTAAAATCTAGTCTGTCTGGTGGAAGTGTGGCGACTCCAGCTTTCTTTTGACTTCTAGTAGCATGATAGGTGGTTCCCCATACCTTCACTTTGAACCTGGAGGTGTCCTGGGGTCTAAAATCAGTGTCTTGTTGACAACATATAGATGGATCTTGTTGTTTGGTTTTGTTTTGTGTTTTACCCATTCTGATTCCCTGTGTCTTTTGATTGCGGCATTGAGTCCATTCCCATTCAGAGTGATTAGTTAAAGATATGGATTTAGTGTCATTGTGTTATCTGAAGGTTTCATGCTTTTGGTGAGGCCTCTGGTCCTTTGTAGTCTCTGCTGCTTTCCACTCACAGAGTCGCCCGTTAGGATCTCCCGCAGGGCTGGTTTAGTGGTCATGAACTCCATTAGGTTTTGTTTGTCTGGGAAAGCCTTTCTCTCTCTTTCTGTTCTAAATGTCAGCCTTGCCTGGGAAGGGATTCTTCGCCGCAGATGTTCCCATTCAGCACATTGACCGTTTCCTACCCCTCCCTTCTGCCCTGCCAAGTTTCTTTGGACAGGTCTGCTGCTACCCTTATGTGTCTTCCCTTGTCGATTAAGACCCGTTTGTCCCTAGCTGATTTCAGAATCCTCTCCTTATCTTTGTAGTTTTCCAGTTTCGCTATGGCATGTCGTGGTGTTGACCTGGGTTTGTTGATTTGGAAAGGAATTCTCTGTGCCGCCAGGACTTGGATGCCCGTTTCCTTCCCCAGATGAGGGAAGCTCTCAGCTATAAGTTGTTCAAAAAAAACCTTCTGCCCCTTTCTCTCACTCTTCTTCTTCTGGGACTCCTAGGATCTGGCTAATATTTCATCTCACTGAATCACCTAGGTCTCTAGTACCTGCCTCGTGATCTAGTCATTTCCTTCCTTTCCTTTCCCTGCTTCATCTTTGTCCACAATTGTATCTTCTGTTTCACGGATTCTGTCTGCTGCTTCTCCCGTCCTTGCTGTCACTGCATCTAGTTTACTTTGTATCTCCTTTACACCATTTCATGTTCAGCGTTCATCGTGACGATTCCTTAGGTCCTTGATCTCTGAAGCAGTAGATTGTCTGCTGTCTTCTATGCGTGGTTTCAAGCGCAACTATGCGTCTTATGAGTGTCATTCCAAAAATGTGCTCACATATATGGTTTCTGTCTCTTTTGAGCCCTTCTCTGGCTGTCCTTTCTTCCCGGAATTTTTTTGAGGGGAATTCTGCGATTTCGTCGTTTTGGCTAGATTCCTGCCCTTTATGTGTGTTAATAGCTTGTTCTGTGTCCCACACCTGCGAGTACTACTGTAATAAAAAGACCCCCTACACTGTCCAGGGCCTGGCAGTTGAACAAATTTTTTTTGAGTGTGTTGTGTGCACTCTTTCGGTGCGTCTTTGGCTGCTGTTCTCGCTACTTGGAGTGGCGGTTTGGGCCTTCCAACAGGTGTGCTTTGATTTGTTTGTTGAAGTAATCCTGGAAAAAAGGGGAAGAAGATGGGGAAGAATCCTTAGCCCAAACAAAAAGAGAAATGACTGGAGTTGAAAAAAAGACCAGGAAGTGACTCAAAGGAGCTAGAGGGCTTAATCCAGAAAGAGAGGGAGGAAAATGAAGAAGGAGATCTAGAAAAGTATAGAGAAAATGCACAATCAAACAAACAAAGAACCAGAACAGAGGATCAAAGGAAAAAAATATATAGATATATCTATAGATATATCTGTGTATAGATATATAGGTATATATTAAGATATAGAGATAAATGTAGATATATAATTAGCTTTGACCCACGTCAACTCGAGACTACTAGGCTGTTTCCAAAGGGAGAAGGGGAAAGAGGAGAGTAGAAAGAGAAAAAAGGGAAAAGAGAAGAAAGGGAAAGCAAAGGAAAGAAAAGATGGGCGCCTGGGTGGCTCAGTAGGTGAAGCGTCTGACTCTTGAATTTGGCTCACGTCATGTTGTCGCTGTTGGTGGGTTCGAAACCCCCAACAGGTTCTGCAGTGAGAGCATGGATCCTGCTCGGATTCTCTCTCTCTCCCTCTCTCTGCATCTCTTCTGCTTGATCACTCACTCTCTCTCTCAAAATGAAGAAATAAACATTAAAAAAGAAAAGGAAAGACAAAAGAATAATAACTCAAACGAAAACAAACAAACAAACAAACAAACAAACAAACTAAGATAGAAAACCGGAGGAGAGTTGTCTATTGGTGCCTGGGACTGGTGGCTGTGCTGGTCTAGAGCAGGGGCTATCTGGTCCCATCAGTGTCAGTCTCACTCCTATAGAGAAGCAGTTACGAGGCACAGAGTGTCAGGGTTTGGTGTAATGGGCCTGCCTTCACTGAGGCTCACTGTCCATTCCCTGAAGCCCCACGATGTTGGTCATGGGGAGAGACATGGCGACACCCCATCTATCCTGCCCACACGAGGTGTCTCAAAACTCACTGTTTAGGCTATCCTCACGGAATAGCCTGGGGAGCCGGCTTGCCTTGCTGCACAGTCCCCTGTGCCACCTGAGTACTGAGCTGGGATTCAAAACCCTGCAGGATCCGGCTTTGCTCGGACCTGGTAGTGGAGTTGCGCCACTCTGCCCAGTGGACAGAGGGCCTCTGGCTCGTGCCTGCACGGTCTTTTTCCCTTGGGCAGGGCAATACCTCCCCTTTCCACCATACTCAAGGTGTTCTCTCCCAGTGTAGCCCTGAGATTGCTACCAAGCCTAGGGGCGGCTCCCTCCCCACCAGGCATGGGAGGTGGTAGCTTTGGTCGAGAGAAAGTGTGGCCACCTTGAAAATTCTGTTTTTTACCCTCTACGGCTGTTTTCCAAAGTAGAAACTGGCTCTCTGGACCTCTCCTTGGTCTGTGGTCCGGACAGGCTTTCTCATATCCAAATGCACTTGCCACAGCCTCTCTCTCTCTACCTTCCTTTCGTTTCTCCACCAAAGGCCTTCCCCCACTGCATGCCTGTGCTGCCCATTTTATTTCTCCCAATTCTCATACACACCCTTCTGTCCCGCCAAGCTGTCACTCTGCACCTGCGGAGATTTTTCTGTCCCTCTGCAGCCTGTATTCCTGGTATTCCAAGTGTTGTGACCTCAATACTGCTGTGTTTGAGGGACAAGGGAAATTCTGATCCCCTCCCCTGCCATCTTAACTCCCCCCTCCACCTTTTGCTTTGCTTTTCGCAATTGCAAAGTTGGGTGCCTAATCGACTAAGTCACCCAGGCCCCCCAAAGAATACTTGTTTTCCATGGGAAGATGTTCAAAGGCCAATAAAATGGCCCTTGTGTCCAGAAAAGAATGGCAAAGTTAGAATGGGTTTTTGATGTTCTCATTTGGGGCTATAATAAGTTCCCGTAAGCTCTTAGCGATGACATCATAAAGGTATACATTTGACCCTTGAACAAGATGCGTTTGGACTGTGGGAGTCCACATACATACAGATTTTTTTCAATAAATACAGTACCATCCTGTAAACATATTTTCTCTTCCTTATGATTTTCTTTTGCATCTTGGTTTTTTTTTTTTTTTTTTAATTATTCATTTTGGGAGAGAGAGAGAGGACAGAGCACGTGAGTAGGGAAGTGGGGGCAGAGAGAGAATTTTCATCAGGCTCCACACTGTCAGCGTTCAACTCAGGAAGTATAGATCATGACCTGAGCCAAAGTCAAGAGCCTGACCCTGAACCGACAGTGCCACCCAGCACCCCTTCCTTACGAGTTTCTTAGTAACCTTTCCTTCAGTTTATAGTGTAAAAATACAGTATGTAATACATATAACAGGGAAAACATGCATTAATCGACTGTGTATATTGTTGGTAAGCTCAGCATTCCGTTATCCTAACTCTGACCTCCCATGCTCAGTTTACAGAGTCAATGGCCAAACTAGGCCGAAAAGGTAGATTAGACCTAGAGAGCATATACAAGCGATTCTGCTTTAATGTTCTGGTTTTCAATACATATATACTTTTTGATTTTTAAGTGTGATTGCTTTTAAAGTAGGAAATTCGGTAGGAATTTTTGTTTTTTTGATTTGGTTTTGAGGTTTCAAAAGATATTTGTGGATTTTCGAGGGCATGGCCATCAGAGCCCGTAACCCTTGCTTTGTTCAAGGGCCAACGGTATAGTGATTTGGTACTTTTGAGATCTTCTCAGTGAGATTAGTGTAAATGTTTTGACCTTAATTAATTGGTCCTTGTATACTGAGTACGTACCAAGCAGTTAGCTACTGAGTGTACAAGCGGAGGGTTTAGGTTGTTGTGGTCGGAGCAGAAAAGTAAGTCAACAGCAATCTGTTATAAGTCACTATAAAGGCTTCATCGGTAGGGAATGGACGATGTTAGTTGAGAGAATATTGGGGGCGTTTGTAGTGAGGATGAGGATGAGAGTGGGAGTGGGAATTTTGGTAGTCAGAAAAGATCTGAGAGTGGCAAAAGGTGCCAAGTGAAAGATGAGAAGGACCAGTCGTGTAGACCGTGGCGAGGGACATTCTGGACAGAGAGGACCACGGATCATCATTTTACTCCAACGTCTTAGAGTGACCAAGCTGTAGGAAGGCTCACTCCATCATCATCATCATTATTATTGTTGTTGTGTGTAAAAAAGAAAATGTGCATAGTGAAATGAGTGCTTGGCACATTTTAGGTGACTAAGACATACATGTTCTTATACTTGCCGTTTGAATGCTTACTACACATTCTGAAGAGTTCCATACCTATATCTACATTGTTTCTGCTACTAGTTCATCATAATTTTAAGAAAAGTTTTTCTTACTACTTTGCCATTCGATCCAACCCTTCTTTCGTCAAGAAAAAGGTCAAGCCTCTGTTTACCTAAACGAAGCAGCAGCTACGACAGTGTTTTGTTGATACACAGCATGATATACTCCAAAGTTTCTGATCATGTGAGGTATGAATTGACACTGAAACAAATGTCTGCCATTTTACTAGAAGCAGTTTTCATTTATAGCAAGTACACTTTTAAAGATTTTGTTTCAAAACTTATTTCACATGTCCTTTTATTTTGGTCAGGAATGCAAAGGAAGGGGTTTTGTTAGTTCCTTTTTGAAATCTGCATACAAGCCAGGCTTCTGCCTTTGAAAGTATTTATTCTGGCCTTCCATGATCAGTTTAGAGAGTCAATAGCCAAATGAAGATTCAAAGGGACGCTGAATCAAGAGAGCATATATGAGGTTTTGTATTTAAATGTTTTGGTGTTCAATACGGTTTTCTTATTTGCAAGTCTGATAGTTATTAAAATCATAAATTCAGATATTTTCTTGGAAAAGGATTAGGAAGTCTTCACGCAACTCATTACTGATGCTACTTTTAACAGTGTGTGTCTGAGAAGCCCAACAAAGATGTTCCTCATGTCTCTGGAGCTGTGGATCAGAAAGGGCAAAGTGTATTAAATGGACAAGTAGAAGGTAAGAACTGTATTTTATTCAAAGGTCATTTGACAGAATGTTGATTTCAAACAGGAATACTGATATATTCTAATATCTAAAGAAAACGGCCTGTTAAGTGCATAGGAAAGAGAAAGAGATGTGAAAAGGAGATAAGTTGCATATCGTATGTGGTGTCAGCAACAGATTAAATTGAGAGTGCCACCAAAGGACCTAAATGGCTAGTTCCCTTTCAACACACTGGAAGGCCTAAGGAACCTCAGGAAAGAAGAGACGAGCCAAACAGGGAATGATGTGAATGGCGGAGACTACAGGGAGTAAATGAAGGAAAGTAAGCCGGTGTGTATTGTGTTTCTACTGGAAGGTGGTAAAATACACTAGTCCTTTAAAGGGAAGAGCAGACTATTTGAAGTGCAGCAACACTATCAGGTGAGCTTCTCGTACCAGAATTTGTCAGAGTAGTATCCCCAAATGTCCCCACTCTTACTGTGATCCTCACTGTTGGCAAGACATTAAGGACTGACCTAGCTGATGATGCAGAGTTATGTCCTAACTACCATGGGTGAACGAACATAAGCATTTGTAGTCAGTGATAAATGTATATACGTTAATGCCATATAAAATGGGGGTACTTCATACGGTAGTATCATTTAGGGCAAAATAAGAGAATTGGAAGGAGGGTCAGATAGGGAGACATCAAGATAACTCATCTGACATTTTGGATGCCGTATTTGTGAGTTTTGATTATTTTGGCGATAACTGCCTCTAATAGGTGAACTATATTTTTAATGTTCTAGGAACATAAGGAAAAGAAACAAAAGAACACTATAATCAGTAGTATGTTTTCATATTCTGTCTGACAGTTCTGATTGTTGTAGAATGATCCCTGTTACTTCTTTGATTCCTATCTGCCAGAAAAATGAACTAAGTCCTAGGTAGTTGGAGAAAATTAACTGACTTTTCATATTTCAGAGAACTTTTATATGGTAGAACATAGGGGCAATCACCAGGATTTGCTCTCTCTCTCTGTTTTTTTTTTTTTTTTTTTCAGAGTAAAATAAGATTGTTGCTTGTTTCACACTTTCTGACATCATGATTTCATCTATTCCTTTTAAACCTTTCTTCAAATGGATATGTAGGGATGTAGGAATTTTCAAGGCAAACACCAAGAAAAGAGATTCCAGGAAAGGTATTCTGTGACATAACCTTCTGACTGTAACCACGTGAAAGACATCAACCGAAACAATAAAATTCCATATAATGCAGTTGTGTTAGAGGCATCCCAATGACACCCAGATTTGATTATTCACTAGAAGAGCTCACAGGACTCAGCATATAGTTGTAGTCATGCGTGTGGCTTGGTATGGGGACAGGCTAGAAAGGCCAATGAGCACCGAGCAATGGTGCATGGGGTGAAGGCCAGAGGAAACCAAGCGCAGGCTTCCAGCAATCCTTTCTCTATGGAGTTAGCAGGATGTGCTAAATTCCTCCATCATGAAATTAGGACAGCACAAGTGAAATGTTGTCTGCCAGTACGAGGCTTATGGATACTCAGTGCCCGAGGTTTTCATCAAATGCTAATCACATAGGCATCTTCTCCTTAGCATGTCCCAAAATTCCAGGTTTCCACCAAGGAAATCAAGTGTACAGCCTTAAGGACATTGCTTGTACCAGCACTTAGGCACAGTGAACCACTCTTAACCAGCTAGGGAATGGTGGGAACCCTCCTTAAATCCAAGATCCCAGGGAACAACCAAGGGCCAGTCATTCAAGTAGGATGTTCTGAGGGTAGCCATCTTTGGCCTGCTGGATGAAATCTGTTCTGCATAGGAATTATAGCCCTGACGTCATTTTTGGTGGTGTCTTCAAATTTTGTTTTACTAGCAAGTAACATGATGGTTACCATGGTACTGGTTTCAGTTTCATCATCCATATGAAGTAGGTATTTGTATAAAAATTACTAGGGCAATATGAGGTCATTATAATCTCTTTTTTTTATGTGATTAAGCTTTCATTATGATTCTGAGGTATGATCAACATAATGATTTTTGATTTAAAATTAGAATGAAAATCTCGTAATTATATGGAAAACCCAGGTTTGATTCCTATGGTGCTGAACCCCTGTTTATAGGTATAAGATTTTGGATCATATTCATCAATTGTTTTGTTGCCTAAGTATACAAATAACTGTTGTATTTTTGTGTTTTGTTTATGCATTTTCATACACTTCCAAATGGGAGACAGTACCCCTATTGTGTTACTTTGATCTCTATTTTAATGTTCAAGGTGACTGTATCATGAGTTAGTATATGCTAAGAGTAGCTTCAATGGAAACCATATTTTGTTGTTTTTGTTGTTTCATACATTTAGTAAGCCTGATGTTTTACATCAGTTTTAAGTTCACAGCAAAATATAATAGGAAGTACAGAGTCTCCATATACCATACCATGCTCCCGTACACGCCTAGCCTCCCCTGTTGTTAACATCTTGCACGACAGTGGTCCATTTTGAGTAGGAATTTTTTTTTTTCAGTTCCTTGGTTGAGTTTTGAGCGAGAGAGCATGCATGCGTGTGAGCAGCCAAGGGGCAGAGGGAGAGGGGGGAAAGAATCCTGTGCTGTCAGCCCAGAGCCTGATGCAGGACTTGATCCCATGAACTGTGAGATCATGACCTGAGCTCAGATCCAGAGTTGGACGCTGAACCAACTGAGCCACCCAGGCACCCTGACAACAGTGGTGCATTTTCTCTGGACACGAACTCTTCATTTGGAGGCCAAGTCTCTAATTTGCATTAGTGTTCAGCCTTGGTGTTATACATTCTATGAGTCTTAACAAAGGTGTAATGATGTGAATCCACCTTTGTGGTACCGTGTGAAAGAGTTCCACTGCCTGAAAAGTCCTCTGTGCTGTGCCCGTTTCTCCCTACATTCACCCCAACCCTTAGCTCCATAGCCTTGCTCTTTCCAGGTGTCATGTAGTTAGAATCATAGAGTGGATGTCTTTGAATGTTTAGAAAGTGAAAATATCCTGGTAATTGAATGTAGGCATTCAAGATATTCTTTGCCCTTTGTTTTGTTTAGTTGCTCATCAGTAGAGGATCTGATGACCTCTGCCTTCCATGACAAAAAGTATGATTTCTCTAGATGTGTGTCACCTAATGGGGAGGGTTGAGAAAAATGACCTCATGAACCACTACAGAGCACTCACATTGGGATCATCCTCCTCTGTGATGTGCGGTGGGTCTAGATAGACTCTCTAGCAATGGAAGGAGACAGCCTCAAGAGGTTAGAACTATATCAAAGTGGAATGCCAAATCTTTCCTTCTTACGTTGCCATTGGAAATAAGACGAGGGAGAGTCTGTTTGCTATGGTTTGGCCATGCTGCAAAGTACAATAGCTATAGAGCACACTTTGTGAGGGGGTGTTTCCTCCTAAAACTGAAGAGTGTCTGTTGAAGAGCTGGGGAGGTTCTGCCGTGTTACAGCAAAACAAAGATACTCTCTTTCAACTCCTCTAGTACTGAAAGTCCAGAAAAATCATGCTAGTTTCAGTCTGACATTGTCAGCTCATGATAATCATTCTCCTAACGATACCAGTTTCCTCCAGTGTCACAGTGTCGGTCAGTGATGGCCATTGTAAACATCAGTCCCCCTGTAGGTGTCAAATTCTGATAAAACCCATTCTTGCTCTTGGTCAATATAGAGGAGAAAGTAAGATTTCTTAGTGCTTTAAGCCTACGAATGGTATAATTACCATTCAGTGTAGTGTGGTTTCCAGGTGTGGTCCCAAAGCAATACTTTTTAACAAATCATAAGCCGTACACTTGTAATTTTCCTCTATTTTTCGATTGTTGATTTAACATGTATTTTGCTTTCATCTTTAGGAGCAGATAAGAATGCTGAGGAAGATTCTATAGCCAGGTAGGATATTTATGGATTTGTAAAAATGACATTTGCTGGGGCACCCGGGTGGCTCAGTCGGTTAAGGGTGTGACTCTTGATTTCAACTCAGGTTTGTGAGTTCAAGCCCCCCGTCGGGTTTTGCGCTCACAGCCTCCTTAGGATATCTTTCCCGACTTCTGTGGGCACTCACTCTTAAAGTATAAAGGAATGAAATGAAATGAAACGGATAATGAAAGGAAAGGGAAGGGAATGAATGAACTGAAAATTATGTGTCTCCTAAGGGAACGCAGAGAACAAAAGCAGTTGTTGCGTGTTCTACACTGGACCAGACACTATATCCTATGGGTAACATCTGTTCAGTTATATAGTCATTGTATAGCTTTGCCAAGTAGCTGTGCTGTTGTAGCCTACATTTTATTACTTTGGCAACTGTGGTTCAGGGAGGTTGACGACTCGACCATGATTCCATAGTTAACGGGTAGCTGAGGGGCTTTGCCCATCAGCCCGTGAAGCTTCCACATCCATTCCCTGGTTCCTCAGCAGCACTGAGATGAGGATACAGATCCTAGGGCAGATCAACTCAGAATGTCAAAGGTAATGATGTCGGAACACTAATTTAGGGTTTGCTTAAGAACCCAGGTTAGTCCAAGCATTTGGCCTCATATATTTGACCACTAGTGCCAACCAAAGTCATTAGTGCAGTGGTAACTAGTCCCTTGTTTTTACCATCCGAGATTTTAGGGTGGTTGTCAGCTATGGCCATGGTGTCAAGGCTTTTCCATAAAAAGCAAGATGTCATCAGGCAACTCCTTACATGTAGTGATATCCCCTCTTCTTGAGACAAATGAGTTTTCTGTAAGGGAAGGATATTTAGTTGTAGACCATGTTACATTAACTAAACTCACTCTCTATTTCGAGGATATTGCTATATGATTCTCTGTTGCCTAAGTTCCCAGGCTGGTTTCCCTTTGGGCTAGTATCCTTGTCTAGTTCTAGGAATCTTTTCGGGTTTTTTTGGATTTTTTTTTTTTCCAATGACTTTTTGTTCTGTGTTTTTGCCTTTTGACTTTCTTCTCTTTTTTCCTTGGTATTTCTTCTTTTTTTTTTCCAATAATTTCCCTACTTCTGCCATTTAAGGACTCTCCATTATTCCAGAGGCCAAATCAAAAGCACTTAGAGTCTCCAGATTTAGGGAACCTCAGAGATTAATTCCTCAAAACACCCTCTGGTCCGTCAACCTATGTTTCACCTCCTTGCCCAATGGTTGTTTCCCTGGAGAATTGGAAACTCAAAAGAGATTGAAGTGACCTATTTGGATATGATAAGTGACAGAAATGCGATTTAAATTCTGGTTTTCTTTCTTTCTTTCCTTCCTTCTTTTTTGTCTTGATCTTGCACGCAACTGTTTTAATAATAGAAGGCTGGGGAGTGGGTCTAATGAATAGAGTGAAGGAGGGTAAGAATCGAATTAGCAGAGGAGACCAGGTTTCAAGGAGAACAACACTGAGTTGGTTAGGAATACGAGTTTGAGAAAAGATGTCAGAATTTGGGGGGTTATGCCAAGTGAGATAAAGGTGAATGACAGGAATGAAGGACCCAGGATTAGGGGAGTTGTTTAGAAAGGCATATTCAAATAGAGAGTTCAAGAGGGTCGTGATCAGTTTTCTGCTTTTGTGTGTGTTGGTTTCATTAAAGGTGCGAGCATACCTCAGATTTTCTGATGAGAGAGATTAAAAATCATTTGAGCTTCTGGGAAGAGTCTGTTTACAGCAGATAGAAATATGATATCCCCTACTTCCACCCCAACTGAGGGAGGATAGCTTAGATCCTCTCAAGGAATTGGGGGTGGGGGTGAAGATTCCGAACATCAGAGATGTATGGCCCAAGGCAAGCTGTCTCCTCACTCCACCTCTTTTCCTAAATCTGTGATGCCCTTCCCATGTACTTGTAGGGCTGGGCAGGGGTAGGTCTGACTTGTGAAATCAGCAAGGGAGCTTCATCTGGATCGGTGATAACATGCCTATGTTGAGGTGACTGTGTGGATGAGTGAGGCTCCCAATTCGCTTGTTCTCCAGGAGCAGGACATGGTCCCTACCCTCGGTCATTGGAGCCCATCCTTGTTGTAGGAGTGTATGGCTTCATAGGCTACAGATTGAAAGGTTGGGGAATGCCACAGAACCGTGCTGAAGAGTGATGTAGGAGTGGGAGCTCATAGGGAAGAAAATATTCAGGCAGCGTATAGAGAAATAGAGGCACAACTACCAGGACCATTTTGATCACAGTCTCCCTCCTTGGGTAGCTGAATGCCCCTGAAGGCTTGGAGTGTCTTGCTAGTTATTATGGACCTAAGTAAGGCAAGACCAGTGTGGGAACAAAGTTGGCCTTGGGAACTTTGAGTCTTTCAATCTCTAGTTAGTACTACCACTCATAACATAGAAACCTAAACTTCGATACGTTTACTTAAACGGAGGTCTACGTGACACACAATGTAATATGTGATGCAACAACTCTGGATGTTTCACCGTGATCGCCATAAGCGTAGCTCCCATCTGTTAATGTATGAGGCTATTACGATACCACAGGCTAGATTCCCTATGCTGTACCTTTGAGCCTTGTGATTTATTCATTCTATAACTGGAACCCTGAACTTCCCTCTCCCCTTCCCCCATTTTGTCCATCCCCCCACCTCCCCTCCCTTCTGGCAAGAGTCAAATCTCTGCATTTATGGGTGTGTTTCTGCTTTTGCTCTGTTTGTTCATTGATTCCCCTTTTTACATTCTACACAGAAGTGAAATCATAGAGGATTTGTCTTTCTCTGTCTGACTTATTTCACTTATCCTCATGCCATCTAGGTACATCCATGATGTTGCAGGTAGCAGGATCTCATTCTCATTTAGAGCTGCGTAATATTTCATTGTGTGTGTGTGTCTGCGTGTGTGTTTGTGTGTGTGTGGTATCCAAACAGTATTGTGGGTACTGGCGTACAAAATAGCCTCATTGCTCAGTGGAATAGAACCGCAAACCCAGGCATCAATCCACCACTGTATGGTCAGTTCATCTTCCACAAACAGGAAAGACTATCCAGTGGGGAAAAGGCAGTCTCTTCGCCAAATGGTGTTGGGACAACTGGACAAGCCACATGCCAAAGAATGAACCTGGACCAATTTCTGTACCATACACACAAATAAACTCAAAATGAATTAAAGACCTAAGTGTGAGGCTTGAAACCATAAAAAAAAAAAAAAATCCTTGAAGAGAGCACAGGCCGTCATTTCTGTAACTTTGGCTGTAGCAACATTTTACTATTTATGTCTCTTGAGCCAAGGGAAATAAAACAAGAATAAAGTTTGAGGACTACTTCAACCTACAAAGCTTTTGCACAGTAAAGGAAAGAGTCAAAACTGAAAGGCAACCTCTGGAATGGGAGAACAAATTTGGAAATATTTGGCAAATCCAGTAAAGGGTTAGTGTTCACAATGTCTAAAAACTTGATTCATGTCAACATCACCCCCCTCCAAAAAAGCCCAGTTTACAAATGAGCAGTACACATAACCAGACACTTTTCCAATGACAACATACAGATGGTCAACAGACACATGAAAAGATGCTCCCCCAAACTACAACGAGATACCACGTCACACCTGTCAGAATGGCTACACTCCAAGACACAAGAAGCAAGTGTTTGCGAGGATGTGGAGACTAAGGAAACCTCTTGCACCGTTGGTGGAAATGCAAATGGGTGCGGCCCCTGTGGAAAACAGTATGCAGGTTCCTCAAAAAATTAAAAACAGAACTCTCCTATGATCCAGTAATTGCACTACTGGATACTACCCAAGAGAATACAAAAACAAGAATTCCACGGGACACACGCACTCCTGTGTTTATTGCGGCATTATTTCCAACAGCCAGCGCAAGCGTCCATTGACAGCTGAGTGAACGAAGAAGAAGCCCTATATGAATGTATGTGTGTGTGTATATGTATATCCACACACACACACACACACACACACACACACACACGCACACACACATGCACACACACACACACTGTAATATTACTCAACCATAAAACAATGCAATCTTGCCATTTGCAATCACCTGGATGGAGCCTGAGGGTAGTATGGTAAGCAAAGTCAGGGAAAGACAAATACCATATGATTTTACTCATGTAGCCCTTAAGAAGCAACAAACGAGCAAAGGGAGGAAACAAAAGGGGAGACAAACCAAGAAATAGGCTCTTACCTGCAGAGAAGAAACGGATGGTTGTGGAGAGGAGGTGAGTGGTGGGAGGGGTGAAAGAGATGATGGGGATGAAGGAGTGCCCTTGTCATGATGAGCACGGGGTGAGTATGGAGTTGGTGAATCACTATTTTGTACAACTTAAACTACTATAACTCTGGATGTTCCTATTACCGGAATTAAAATAAAACTTAATGACAAAACCAGAGGCCAACTTTTCATTATACCAAGAAACTTCGTGGAATAAACAGATAGGTGACCTTTCCCTTAACTTTTTTAAATTTTGTTTTTAAATGAATGAACATGTGTTTGTTGTATTTTTTTGCTCTAAAGGCTTTCCGACAAACCTGGTCCTGACGATTCATGGTCTACCTCATCTAGCCAAGACTTAGATTTTGGTACCAAGGTAAAGTACCCTCCTGTGAAACTCACTTTCCTGCTCTGAATTGAGTTTTCTCCCTTATTCACTCTGAAAATTTAAGAGGAGCCTGTGTATCATCATTTTATGTGTGTCATGGAAAGTTGGCAAGAACAAACCACTTTACAGATACATGACGCGTTGAATGTTTTGTTTTGTTTTGTTGTACTTTGGTAAATCCTACAGGTGGAGGCTGATAAAAGAATGGGCTGGAAAATATATAATGACCGTCAAATTATATTGGGACAAGCTTTCCCACAATGGAGGCAATATGACGTTTGCTTAAGGATAAGGATTCTTACTGTGATCGTAACATGACTGATAATACTCACGCCTAAATGAAACGTGATTGGGTCCAAGTATCTATTGTAGGTTGCCCCCCGCCCCGGGCAAGTTTTATTTTGGTGAGATACAGGATTTTCCTTTGGCTCTATCCTTTGTTCTACATTTAGAATAAAACCATATTAGAAAATGTAGAAATTTAGATGTTTACATTATTTCTCAACATTTACCTTACAAAGGTGTTCCCCTGTAGTTTTGAAATAACTCCATGAAGAGTAAGTTAAAATTGTGCATCTCCCCGAAGAATACGTATTTTGCTGAAAAGAGTAGCTCTATGGGCAGAGGCTCTTCATAGCCAAGGTGTCAAATTTCTAATTTCAGAAATCTTGCCCATTCTAGCTTTGAACACTATCTCCTCCTAGTCCTTGTGTCAGATTCTAAAATTTAAAGTTTCAGACATCTGATATTTATTTCAGTATTCATTTCAAAGCCCCTAAATCATGATAAGCTCCTGGAGGTTAGGAAACGCACTGGTTTGACTCCTGGAGCTCCTAAAATAAAGTCTTGCTTGGAAGAAGCAATGTCATGGTTTTTGAATGTGAACACATGAGTAGGGAAATGGAATTCCGTAGAATGGAGTTTGAAAAGTAACAAAATACGCATGATATATCACAATTAAATATGTGAATTTAAAAAGTCAGGCTTCAGTTTATATTCCGTTTTAGTGTTTAACATGTATACACGCAAATGAATCCTATTGAGGCAATCAGGAGTTACATAAGAAAGAAGGTTACAGTATATTTTTAGTATCCTCCCATTGTGAGCTTAGAAGTGCAGGGAAAAAGTCGTCAGCCTTTGTTGGTTGAACCCCATCTGTGTCCCATTACCTACATCCTTTAAATGTTCCCATTTCTTCCTAGAATTCTCATTCCCAATTCTTTCTCCATAGTGAATGTTGACGTGTTAGGAACCTCTCTTTTTCTGTTCTTTTGTTAGTCTAGTAATAATTTCTAGCTTTTCGGAAGCGATAGATGCCAGGAATTGAACAATTTATTTATAGTGAAAAAAATTAAATTCTTTATTACAGTATTTATAACCAGATAACTGTAGAGTGATAAGAGTCAGTATTATTAGGGATATACTGTGAATCAAAGCCTCTCTTTTACATAAATATTATATACATAGATACATAGATGGATATGGATATAGATAGATAGATAGATAGATAGATAGATAGATATAGATAGATATAGGTAGAGATATATATAATATACACATATATACACATATATTTACACTTATATATAAATACACACTTATATGTATACATATTTATGTACACCTATACGTACACACACACACACACACATATATATATATATATATATATATATATATATATATGTATATCACACATATATAAAGACATATATCTTTAAAAGGTTTAAAAGGGACTATTTTTCATAGTATATTCCCAATCCTACTTATGTACCTGTTGAAAAATGTATGTTGTTTCCACTTACCTTCTTTGGCTCACATTTTTCCTTTTCTTTTTTGTCTTAAGCTCATGCTTGATTGATTGGTCATTTGTTTTGTTTTGTTTTGTTTTGTTTTTTCCTTTTTCCCTCTTCTCAACCCATGCTTATTACGGTATTTTTAATTTTTTTTCAAAGTTTATTTATTTTTGAGACAGAGAGAGACACAGAGTGCAAGCGGGGTAGGGGCAGAGACAGAGAGACACACAGAATCCAAAGCAGGCTGCAGGCTCCGAGCTGTCAACACAGAGCTCAACGTGGGGCTGATAACCACAAACCGTGAGATCATGACTCATGAGCTGAAGGTGGATGCTGAACTGACTGTGCCACATATGTGTTCCCCGCACCGGGCTCGTTTTTAATGGTTTACCCCTACCCTAATTTGTCCTTGCAGAAACTATTTCTTTAGTGTCTGTTCTTTTAGTACATCACTGTCTGTCAACTCCATTGTCAACATATTGGTTATGGAATTCTACTGTCTGTGTGTGGTTTCCATCCAGGGCTCGTTGCCCCACAAGGTTTATTATTCTTGTTTTTCTCTTTCTTGGAAGGGGCTGAGATAAATGTTTTTGAAATGTTTGCATTTCTCTTGGAAAGGGAGGGAGAGAGAGAAAGAATGAGCAAGTGCTCGTTGTTGTGATCTGACAATATGCAAGGTATGATCTCAGTCCTTTTATATTTGTGGAGGGCTGTTTTGTGACCCAGGATGTCACTTGGAGACATTGGAGAATGTTCTATGTGCACTTAAGAAGAATGTGCGTTCTACTGCTGTTGGATGAAAAGATCTTAATATATCGGTGTTGATATCCATGTATATAAATGTATATATATGAGGCCAATATATATCTATGTATATCTGAATACATCTGGTCCAATGACACATTGGATCTGTGTTTCCTTACTGATTTTCTGCCTTGACGATCCGCCTTTTGCCATGAGTGGAGTCTTAAAGTCGTCTACAATCATGGTATTTGTATGTATACATTTAATCATGTTTGTGAGTAATCGATTCATATGTGTGGGCGTTTCACTTTGGGGGCATAAACACTTGCAATTGTTAGCTCCTCTTGATGGATAGACCCCTTAATTATGATCCAATGCCCTTCTGAATCTGTTACTACAGTCTCTGGTTTAAAATCTAGTCTGTCTGGTGGAAGTGTGGCGACTCCAGCTTTCTTTTGACTTCTAGTAGCATGATAGGTGGTTCCCCATACCTTCACTTTGAACCTGGAGGTGTCCTGGGGTCTAAAATCAGTGTCTTGTTGACAACATATAGATGGATCTTGTTGTTTGGTTTTGTTTTGTGTTTTACCCATTCTGATTCCCTGTGTCTTTTGATTGCGGCATTGAGTCCATTCCCATTCAGAGTGATTAGTTAAAGATATGGATTTAGTGTCATTGTGTTATCTGAAGGTTTCATGCTTTTGGTGAGGCCTCTGGTCCTTTGTAGTCTCTGCTGCTTTCCACTCACAGAGTCGCCCGTTAGGATCTCCCGCAGGGCTGGTTTAGTGGTCATGAACTCCATTAGGTTTTGTTTGTCTGGGAAAGCCTTTCTCTCTCTTTCTGTTCTAAATGTCAGCCTTGCCTGGGAAGGGATTCTTCGCCGCAGATGTTCCCATTCAGCACATTGACCGTTTCCTACCCCTCCCTTCTGCCCTGCCAAGTTTCTTTGGACAGGTCTGCTGCTACCCTTATGTGTCTTCCCTTGTCGATTAAGACCCGTTTGTCCCTAGCTGCTTTCAGAATTCTCTCCTTATCTTTGTATTCTTCCGGTTTTGTTATGACATGTCGTGGTGTTGGCCTGGTTTTGTTGACTTGGAAGGGAATTCTCTGTGCCACCAGGACTCGGATGCCCGTTTCCTTCCGCTGATGAGGGAAGCTCTCAGCTATAAGTTGTTCAAAAAAACCCTTCTGCCCCTTTCTCTCACTCTTCTTCTTCTGGGACTCCTAGGATCTGGCTAATATTTCATCTCACCGAATCACATAGGTCTCTAGTACCTGACTCGTGGTCTATAATTTCCTTTCTTTCCTTTCCCTGCTTCATCTTTGTCCACAATTGTATCTTCTGTTTCACCGATGCTGTCTGCTGCTTCTCCCATCCTTGCTGTCACTGCATCTAGGTTACTTTGTATCTCCTTTACACCATTTTCAGCATTCATCGTGATGATTCTTTAGGTCCTTGATCTCTGAAGCAGTAGATTGTCTGCTGTCTTCTATGCGTGGTTTCAAGCGTAACTATGCATCTTATGAGTGTCATTCCAAAAATGTGCTCACATATATGGTTTCTGTCTCTTTTGAGCCTTTCTCTGGAAGTCCTTTCTTTCCGGAATTTTTTTTGAGGAGAAGTCTTCGATTTCGTTGTTCTGGCTAGATTCCTGCCCTTTATGTGTTTTAATAGCTTGTTCTGTGTCCCACACCTGCGAGTACTACTATATTAAAAAGAGCTCCTACTGTGTCCAGGGCCTGGCAGTTGAACAAATATTTTTGGAGTATGTTGTGTGTACTCTTTCGGTGCGTCTTTGGCTGCTGTTCTCGCTACTTGGAATGGTGGTTTGGGCCTTCCACCAGGTGTGCTTTGATTTGTTTGTTGAAGTAATCCTGGAAAAAAGGAGAAGAATGTGGTGAAGAATCCTTAGCCCAAACAGAAAGAGAAATGACTGGAGTGGAAAAAAAGACCAGGAAGTGCCTCAAAGGAGCTAGAGTTCATCCAGGAAGTGAGGGAGGAAAATTAAGAAGGAGATCTAGAAAAGTATAGAGAAATTGCACAAACAAACCAAAAACCAGAACACAGCAAGAAAGGAAATTATATATATATATATATATATATATATATATATATATATATATATATATATAATATACAGTTAGCTTTGCCCCACATCAACTCGAGACTACTAGGCTGTTTCCGAAGGGAGAATAGGAAAGAGGAGAGTAGAAAGAGAAAAAAGGGGAAAGAGAAGAAAGGGAAAGCAAACTAAAGAAATGATGGGCGCCTGGGTGGCTCAGTTGGTGAAGCGTCCGACTCTTGAATTTGGCTCACGTCATGTTTCGCTGTACGTAGGTTCTTAACCCCCATCAGGCTCTGCAGTGAGAGCATGGATCTTGATCGGATTCTTTCTCTCTCCCTTTCTCTGTACCTCTCCTGCTTGATCACTCACTTTCTCTCTCAAAATAAAGAAATAAACATTAAGACAGAGAATAAAAAGATAAAAAGAATAATAATTCAAATGAGAACAGACAAACAAAGGTAGAAAACCAGAGGAGAATTGTCTATTGGTACCTGGTACTGGTGGCTGTGCTGGTCTAGAGGAGGGGCTGTCTGGTCCCATCAGTGTCAGTCTAACTCCCACAGAGAGCAGTTATGAGGCACAAAGAGGCAGGGTTTTGTGTAATTGGCCTGCCTCCAGTGAATCTCACTGTCCGTTTCCTGAAGCCCCACGATGTTGGTCATGGAGAGAGAAATGGCGACACCCCAATCTCTCCTGACCACACGAGGTGTCTCAAAGCTCACTGTTTAGGCCATCCTCACAGAATATCCTGGGGGCCTGGCTCCTCTTGCTGCAAATTCTTCTGTGCTCCCTGAGCACTGAGCTGGGATTCAAAACCCTATAGGATCCCGCTTTACTCAGACCTGGTTTTGGAGTAGGACCACTCTGCCCAGTTGACAAAGGGTCTCTGGCTCATGCCTGCAGAGTCTTTTTCCCTTGGGCAGGGCAATACCTCCCCTTTACACCATACTCAAGGTGTTCTCTCCCAGTGTTTCACTGAGAGCCTAGGGGCGGCTCCCTCCCCACCAGGCATGGGAGGTTGCAGCTCTTTTCTAGAGAAAGTCTGGCAACCTTGAAAATTCTGTTTTTTAGCCTCTAAGGCTGTTTTGCAAAGTAGAAACTGGCTCTCTGGACCTCTCCTTGGTCTGTGGTCCGGACAGGTTTTCTCATATCCAAATACACTTCCCACAGCCTCTCTCTCTACCTTCCTTTCGTTTCTCCACCAAAGGGTTTCCCCTACTCCATGCCTATGCGTACCATTTTATTTCTCCCAATCCGCATACACACCCTTCTGTCCCGCCAAGCTGTGTCTTTGCACCTGTGGAGATTTTTCTGTCCCTCTGCAGCCTGTATTCCTGGTATTCCAAGTGTTGTGACCTCAATACTGCTGTGTTTGAGGGTCAAGGGAAATTCTGATCACTCTCCTCTGCCATCTTTCCTCCTCCTGCCTCCTTTTATTTTCCTTTTCACAATTTCACACTTCTGTGTAGGTTTGCATTATTATATCAGTTTAATATGTTTTATAGATATTTACGATGGGCTTTTATTACAGGAAGTGTATTGATCTGAATTTTCTCTCTTTTCCTTTTTTTAAAGTTTATTCATTTATTAATTGTAGAGAGAGACAGAGAGAGCATAAGTGGGGAGGCGAAAAGGGACAGAGGGAGAGAGAGAAAATCCCAAGTAGACCCTGCACTGTAAGCGCAAAACCAGATGGGGGGCTTGAACCCATGAACTGCAAGATCATGACCTGAGCCAAAATCAAGAGTCAGGTGCTAACTGAATGAGGCATTCAGGCGGCCCTAACATTTTCTTTGGAAGTCCCCGGGTACTTTTAATTTAATATGCCTTAGTTTAAAGACATTGTTTTTGACCCATTCCCTTTCCTCTTCCCTGACTCTTTGTAATCTGCTCTGTCATTTGTGTTCCCTAACCTAATAAATAGCAGCCCTGGAACAGGAAATGTCCTGGACTCCGAACTTCCCTGAAATCACCGTATCCAGTCAGTCACCACATTCGATATTTTGTACCTGCTTACCATTTTTCATATGTTATTCCTGTAATTCACTCACTCACCTATAATTTTGCAGTACTCTTCTGGTTTTGCTTCCTTTACGTTTGTCCTACATGGCTGCCAGAGTGACCTTTCTAAAATATACTTGTGACGATGTCACTCCTCTGCTTATTCAATGGATCCCCATTACCTGAAGGTGAAAATTCATGTTCTATCATAACACTGCTCTTTTTTTTTTTGTTTGTTTCGTCCTGATGTTCTAGTAATATCTCTCTATCTATCCCATTCCCAATAACTCTGTTCCAGTTTTGCCATATTGCATAGGTGTTGTCACTTACTATATTATTTCATACTTGATTCTTTTGCCATTATAGAATGCCCTTCACACCCTCCCTGTGCACTTTGTCTATCTTTTAAGATACAGCCCTATCTTCCCAGCATTTCCTGAGCTTCCCAAATGTAAGTCTTTTCTCCTTTGTGCGTTCACTGTATGTTATTCACTTCCCTTGCAGAACTAGTGGATGTTATTTTTCTGTCCTTACCTGTTTTCATGAATCTCTACTGCTACTAGCATATAGAACAGACTCTGTCTTTTATTTATATTTCCAGGTCTTCCCCAGATCGTGGCTATGACTTGACAGATACAGTATGTGCTTGTCTTTTTGAGTGGGTGAGTGAATGACCAAATGAATCAATGTGATATTTTTCTGAAGTTGGGTTTTTGTTTTGTGCTGTTTTTCTAGGAAGGAACATCAAAGTCAGCAATGGAAGCAAAAGAAGATGGTGTTGGTATTATTGAAAATGTGCCACCAGAGCAAGCAGTTAATGACAGTTTGACTTCTGCTGGTGGAGTGCATAAAAATTACAGAAGCGGTAAGCTAGTGAATATCTGTGAGTTGTTTTCCTATGATTAAATGCTAGTATGAAAAAACTCTGGAAGTATGTAGATCCAAATATATTATCCTTTTTTCGTGAAGGTATTTTTCTGTTGCTATCTTTCTTTAGAAGTATCCCAAGTACTACCCCCTTTTACTTGCGGAAAATCGTGAACCCCCTGAACATTTTTCTGCTATTGCTTTTATTTTATTGAAATATTCATGAATGGAGATAGACTTGGGTATGTGTTTAAAATTCATAGTAACACATATTTTCATTAATTTATCTGTGACCCTATTCTGTAGATATCATGTCAGCAATAAAATTAGGAAAAGAGGAAGATGTAGAATCACCTTCTCTTCCTGAGGTACTTTCTTCTTCTTATTTTTGAGTATAGGCATGGAGTGATGTTAAAACATCCAAGAGATGCGTTGACTTTGACTTTTGAATGACTAAAATAACATCGCAGTCATATTTGTAGTAATATAAGTAAAGTAATGATGACGTATTCTAAGGTGACAACTAGGGAAGGAGGTAAAAAAGTCCTGATCTCTTAGGCCCAGGCAGCTGCTGCATAATGCTACAAGTGCTGTATTTGAAATCAAAGACATGCTAGCATCTTGGTTCCGTCACTTCCTAGCTGTGGGATCTTGGAAAAACTTGCCTCAAGGTCAATGACCTCGTTCCTAAAAATGGCACCAATACCCACCTCTTGGTTATGCATAATGAACAAATGTGGCAATGTTTTGTAACCTGTAAAGGGTGCTATAGAAACAGAAGACAAAATGATCACAGTGGCTTTTAGTGACTTACTAAATATTGAGGATACTTTGTTTGGTGAATGTTTGTTTATTGTTGAGAGTGGGGTGGGGGAGAGAAGATCCGAAGCAGGCTCTGCACTGAGAGCAAGGAGCCCAATGCAGGATTTGAACTCATGAACTGTGAGAACATGAGCTGAGCCAAAGTTGGGCGCTTAATCAACTAAGTCACCCAGGCCCCCCAAGAATATTTGTTTTAAATGTGAAGATGTCTGAAGGCCAATAAAATGGTCGTAGGGTCCAGAAAAGAATGGGAAATTAGGAATGGGTTTTTGATTTTCTAATTTGGCACTATGTTAAGTTCCGGTAATCTCTTAGGGGAGATATCATATAGGTATACAGTTGACCCTTGAACCAGGTGGGTTTGTACTGTGGGAGTCCACTTACACACAGATATTTTTCAATAAATAGAGTACCATAGTGTAAATGTATTTTCTGTTCCTTATGGTTTCTTTTTCTATTAATTCTTTCTTTTGAGAGAGAGAGTGAGTACAGAGTACGTGGGTAGGTGAGGGCAGGGTGAGAGAGAGAATCTTAAGCCGATTCACACTGCCAGCATATTTCTTTCTCTTTGATATTAATTGATTTGGCTGCTAATAATTTAAAGATTTCTAATTCTCTAGTTATTAATCCTTAAAAAGTACTCAAATGCACTTTAGTGCTCATTATAAGGGATGGTAAGCTAAATAGTTTTTAAGGTTTGTAACATTAAAAATCATCTAACTTATTTTTTGGTCGATTTAACATGTAATGAATTGCTTAGTTCCAAAAACTGACAAGCTTAATTTTATGAGTTCATATTTTTCTTCTGTCTTTGGCTACGGCAAGTTAGTTTTCACTTCTTACAGGAAGTTACAATCCAGTGACTTGGGAACAGCTAAACATAGATGAAGAAAGTTAACAGTACAATTGTAATTATTTTCTCATTTTTCTTTGTCCGTACTTGATTACTTAAGGACAAGGTGTTTTTACAAACATGTATCCTGGCAGAAAAGACATGTGAAAATCAAAACAAGGAAATTAACCATCCGTTTTTGCAACTGCAAAAAATTACTCAAGGACCAGCAATGAATAAGGAATGTGATAGGGAGCATGATATATCTCTATATTTAAGACATGCTTCTATGCAAAACCTTGAGGAAATGTGGATCAAATAAGGCAAATTAGACTGGAAAAATAGCTTAAACTCATCACCAGTGAGTGAAAGCTGAAGTTTGGTGAAATTTGTTAACAATACAGCATTCCTACTCATCTTGAAGAAGAACCACCACGGGGTCACTCTAAGGAGGAACCAACTGAAAGGAAATACCTTTGAATTGGACAAATACTGTACTTGACTGTGAGGAAGAAGATGCATTTGGAGTGTCTGTCTTGGTAGTATTTCAGGCATTTCCTGAACAAAAAGAGCCTAGTCTTTTTTTTTTTTTTTTTTTTTTAGAATATTGGTAGGATATTTATTGAAATTATGAACCGCAGAATCTAAGCAGGTCGTGGGGAAAAGGGCAGATGAAAAAAATTCTCTTCTTAAAGAAGAATGTTGTAATAAGTTTAGGAGCTAGAAATGAAATTTTGACCTAAACATCTTTAAGATGCACAGACACACACTCTCTCTCACACACACACACACACACACACACACACACACACACACACATTTCTTTCTTTTTTTTCCAATATATGAAATTTATTGTCAAATTGGTTTCCATACAACACCCAGTGATCATCCGAAAAGGTGCCCTCCTCAATGCCCATCACCCACCCTCCTCCCCCTCCCACCCCCCATCAACCCTCAGTTTGTTCTCACTTCTTAACAGTCTCTTATGCTTTGGCTCTCTCCCACTCTAACCTCTTTTTTTTTTCCTTCCCCTCCCCCATGGGTTTCTGTTAAGTTTCTCAGGATCCACATAAGAGTGAAACCATATGGTATCTGTCTTTCTCTGTATGGCTTATTTCACTTAGCATCACACTCTCCAGTTCCATCCACGTTGCTACAAATGGCCATATTTCATTCTTTCTCATTGCCACGTAGTATTCCATTGTGTATATAAACCACAATTTCTTTATCCATTCATCAGTTGATGGACATTTAGGCTAAAAAGAGCCTAGTCTTGAAAATGTCATTCTCTCTCATTCATACTCTGGGTCCCCAGAATATGCTTGCCAGTGATCTTCTAAGCTTTCTTTAAATGAAAGCAAATCATCCGGGACATATAAATCAAAACCACACTGAGATACCACCTCACACCAGTCAAGAGTGGCTAAATGACCAAACCAGGAGACTCTGGATGCTGGGGAGGATGTGGAGAAACAAGAACCCTCTTGCACTCTTGGTGGGAATGCAAACTGGTGCAGCCACTCTGGAAAACAGTGTGGAGGTTCCTCAAAAATGAAAAATAGATCTACCCTATGACCCAGCAGTAGCACTGCTAGGAATTTACCCAAGGGATACAGGAGTGCTGATGCGTAGGGGCACTTGTACCCCAATGTTTATAGCAGCACTTTCAACAATTGCCAAATTTATGGAAAGAGTCTAAATGTCCATCACCCGACGAATGGATAAAGAAATTGTGCTTTACACAATGGAATGCTACTTGGCCATGAGAAAGAATGAAATATGGCCTTTTGTAGCAACGTGGATGGAACAGGAGAGTGTGATGCTAAGTGAAATAAGTCATACAGAGAAAGACAGATACCATATGTTTTCACTCTTTTGTGGATCCTGAGAAACTTAGCAGAAGACCATGGGGGAGGCGAAATGAAAAAAAAAAAAACAAAAAAACAAAAAAACCTTCGAGAGGGAGAGAGGCAAACCATAAGAGACTCTTACAAACTGAGAATAAATTGAGGATTGATGGGGGATGGGAGGGAGGGGAGGCTGGGTGATGGGCATTGAGGAGGGCACCTGTTGGGATGAACACTGGGTGTTGTATGGAAACCAATTTGACAATAAATTTCAAATTAAAGAAAGAAAGTAAATCAGACTATGAAAATGAGAACAAACCAGATATTGAGCATCTTTTTAACAACAATGAGGATTTTTAAAATGATATAGAAAATAAAAAAGTAAAGAACCCACTAGTTACATTTAAAGTGAAAGAAGGCCAAGAGAGTTTGACATGCAAATGGCAAAAAATATGGACCAAAATACCACCGATTGTATATGTGCTGCCGAAACGAGCACGACCACCGATTATAAATTAGACCTCAGTCTAGTGATTCATAGAGCCTTTTTGATTTGTGGCTTGCCTGCTGCGATGTGATGAAACACATGGTTCAAACAAAAAAGCATGATATTTCTGCTGTCACAAACACTTACGAGAAAACAAAACCAGTACAAGACTTTTTTCCAGAAGCCATTATATGCAGATAATGACAGTACTCATAACTATAAAAGTATTGATTCTGAATTAGAAATTGTGAGTTCTTCTTCAGCATCTAGTTTCCAGCATCTGAAGTACATCTAAGTGAAGAATTACATCAAGATATGCAAAGGTTTAAGAATGAGATAGGCATGTCACAAGTAGAGTTCCTGTCTTTGGAAAGAGAGAAAGTTCAACCTCCAAAAGAGAAGGAGGTCCGCCTTGATATTACTCTTGTTTTTTCTCTTTAGCAATTATCTGATCCATTCTGATTTTCCACTCAAGAGAACAAGAGTGTGCATACAATGGAATTGTCTAAATAAGTAATTGTGTCTGGAAATAGATTATTTCTGCTATCTAACAAAT